>NC_048301.1:82907772-83019697 GCF_013100865.1 Trachemys scripta elegans
CCCCCTTACCATGCCGCTCAGAACAGAGTGCTGCAGAGCAAAGCGCTCGGCAGCAGGGGGAGGGGAGCACGGGGCGGAGCTCCAGACTGCCGGAGGCCCAATGCGAATGGCCAGCGATCTGCGAATGCAGGGAGGGGGAGGGAGGGAGAGGAGGGGAGGGGAGTGATCTCAAGTTGCAGGGGAGAGGAGGGGGAAGTGGAGGAGGGGCTCTGGCTGCCGGAGCCCCGTGAGAGTGGCACAATCCAGCCAACTGCCCTGTCAGCCGCGCGCGCGCTCTACATGGTGGGGAAATCCGGACATTTACAAATTCTCCCCGGACGCTATTTTTAACTCAAAAAAGCTGGACATGTCCAGCAGAATCCAGACGAATGGTAGCCCTAAGTAAATAGCATGATAATACTCTCAATGTACTGTTTGTAATCAAGCCACAGAACTGAAACAAAAAGTGATGGGTAAATGCAAATTAGGAATGAATTCAGTTGCTCATGGATATCACACAAACAGAAGAAAAAACTTCGTTCTACCCATTTTACAGACATGGAAATTGAGGTGGAGAGGAGACTGGGCCAAGGCTACACAGAAAATCAGTGTTAGCACCCATATTAGAAATGAGCAGCAGCTTGTCCTGTGCTCAGAGCATCAGGCTGCAGCTTTTTTTTTATACCCACAGATATCAACTTTGGCCTCGTACTGTTCTAGAATTTTGAGGGTCAAAAAGCTAACAGGGCCTAGGCTTTGGTCTGGCTTTCTGTCACATTTTCAGGAATGTCCATTCCAAAAGACATTCTGGCTTCTGATTTTTCTGAAAATTTGCCCCAGGGTGTTGTATTTATGGTGAGGAAAACATCAGCAATTTTTCAAAGATTCAGAAGGTTGATGGTTTTCTGTTCTACAGAAAGTTGTTAATTTTAATGCCGGCAGCTGATACAAAAAGAAAGTATAAAACGAGTTCTGACATTACCTTTGCTACTGCACCCAGATTCTTTCTCAGTATATATACAAGAACTTTATATGTCAACCTTGTTAAATTTGTCTTCAAAGGTTAACATTTATTCTTAGCCTGATGTGAAAGGATTGAGGAGATTTTTCTCAAAGCCACAGACTGATTTCCCACAGCAAGAGGAAAAAATATTTTATTTAACATCACATATCAAAATAGTGTTTTGCTTACATGGTGACTCACATAATATAAAAGGAACCCTACAATATTTTTTAATGTGAATGGGCAGAGGCTTGGATGACTTAAAAACAGGTGTTGGTCTTCAGTAACAACATAAGTGGAAATTAGATTGGGGGAGTGCATCTGAAAGGGACAAACACTTTGTCCCTTAATACTGTAGCATTAAAGAAAGGAAGTCATTGACATTCCAACGGAGGCAGGGTTAATCAGTAACGTACCTGATTAGTCTCTCAGTACTCCACTCCGTAACAAAGCCTCCTTTCTGTTATTGTTCAGATCACTAGAATGCGTTCGTAAGAGGTGGAGCAGCAGGCATTTGGGATTGATTAAAAGTTCCTATATTGTATAGGACAACATCACTAGGTAAATGCAGGGTGGCAAAAATGGGGTATAGAGAGCAGCTGGTTGTGTTGACCCTTGATTTAATATGGAAATCATCTCCTCTCAGATCATCATGATGGGACCTGTAATCTCCACAAAGCTTACCTCATTATTAAAGATTAAGGTTGTCAGTGTGGCTCTCAGATGAACAAAGTTTGGGTACTCCTTGGATACTGAAGAAATCCTGGAACATTTAAAAACAGTTCAGCTTTGACAAGTCACAAAAACCAGGGGATTTTTTTGTTAATAAATGAAGAGGAAAGTTGCAATTCTCCCCTGGAAAAAGCTTTGATTATTGTTTTTCTTTCCTTCTATCAGGTGCCTTGTTGCCTTGAAATCTGCATGAAAGTGGAAATGAAACTACTGGAATACATTTCGATTAAAGATTTTTCTTCAGAGACAACTGATAAATCTGTGTGGAATTTCCTTTTTTTCCTGAAGATTTAGGGAGCTTATATTCTCCTTGTGAGGCAAAATCTGAAAACTTTTTTCTCCCAAAATACAAACTGTGATGGAATTGTTATTTGTGTATGAGGCTTACATATAAATTTTGGTTTCTCTAAATAAGCAAGTCAATTCAAAGTATTTAACATAGAGAATTTTTATAATTCAATAGTAGTTCCAGCTTTCCCTGAAAGGAGCTTAAAACACAACTTGCTGTTCAATTTTTAATACTGGTCCAAACTACCCTGTCACAGACAAAAGAGTTATTTACAATTCATGCAATGTGCTTGCAAACCCAAAGATGAGAGGACTTTCGGATTTAGATACTCTTGATTGACTGTAACCTTTTGCCTTCTCCAGGTACTTCTGAGCACCTTGTAGCTATTAGGCTAGCAAAGCAAAAAAGTTTAAAGGACAACAATTTAATCCTTTCCAGTGCATGTATCTGTCTCATTAAAGCATTCTCCTGTAGCAGTGTAATGATACATTAAATGGAATCCATTTCAAGGTAAAATGAGTGCTGCTGATGTCTAACATACTGTTCCTGAGGCCTGGTTTAGGTCCCAGTCCTAGTGCAGCCTAGCACTGAAGTAGATTAAATATCAACCCGGGTCACGTTCTCATGGCCCAGGCACAAGTGCCAACATTCTTCCAATTATTCAAGGCCAAAGAAAGAGCAACCTGCCTGACAGAGTTGTGACACAGCTTGATTAGATTTAGCTTAGAAGCCTGCCGAAAAGGATACTGTGGTATTTAACTCAGATGGAGAAAGGAATGGCATCTCCGTTTAAATCGACCAGAAAAAAGAAAGACAGAATACGTTTAGGTAATGAGTGAGTGTGTGTATGTTTTAAACTTAAAATGACCACTTCACCGTTTTGTGGTCAGTGTATTTCACATGTGTACACACAATAGTTTAACCATAAGAGGCAGCACAGCAAGTCCCTTATTTAAAGAAAACGATCTTAAGTATTTAGTGCATCTTTCATTCCAACAATCTTTACAGACTTAATACATTTATCCACCACTGAAATGAAATGACCTCTGGGAAAAGTGCAGCAACAGGTGAATAGTGCACAATAATATTATACAGCAATCACCTAGGGCAGGGATTCTCATGACAATTTTTTTGGTGACCGCTCTGACAATTTTTTCTAAAATACTTAATTAACTTTAGGAAAAACAAACAAATATGCACATATGCTCATCAAAATTGTTATGATTTATTTATTGCTAGCTACTAAGTCTGCTGCTGTGAAAAGTGATACTTAGACTTACTTAGCCCTGGCAAGCCCAGGGACAAATTAAGGCCCGGATGAGGAGGTGGATGGATAGGCAGCGGGGGCCAGGGTGATGAGGGGTGAGAGAGGCAGAGTGGAATCAGAGCTGGAACCTGAAGCCTGGGGGATGGGGCCCCAGGAAGGAGCTTGAAGCCCCAGGGCCATAGCCCGAAGTCCTGCAGCCAGGGGACAGGGCTAGAGCTCCACGGGCAGGGCCTAGGTTTGGAGCCCGAAGCCTGAAGCCCCATGGCCAGAGCTTGCCAGCTTGCCACCCCAGGGCTGAAGCCCGAGCCCCTGAGAAAGTGGGGAGCTCACAGGCTGCCTGCTCCTCCAGCGTTGTGCCCCAGGAGTCTCCAGAGAGAGGCAGGGCCCAATCCCTGCTGGCAACCCCAGAAACCAACACCAAGGCAGCATATCCAAGAGAAACAAGGAGGGGTGTTTGTGGCTGCTTTGCCACCCAAGGCAGCATATCCAAGAGAAACAGGGAGGGGTGTTTGTGGCTGCTTTGCCCCCTAATCACTGCCCATGAGGCAGTGGCCGCAAGAAAAGCCCCTGGTGGCCACATTTGAGAAACGCTGACTTAGGGGGTCCTGGTTTCTGTCTAGGGATCCTACAGCAATACAAATAATAAATACTACTAATAATAATTAATAGTAAATTAGGAGAGAAAGTGAAGGCGAATAATATCCAAGATGCAAAGGGAAATTGTAAGGCGAACTGAAGTAGGCAGAACAGAATTATACATGCAAGCAATCTAATTATCCAGACTAGACAGGACTTTAGGATTAAAATCCACATTTGTGAAAATATGGGATTTATGAAGGTCCCACAGTGATCAAGAACTCATTTAAAAGCCTGCACATCCAAAAGCATAGTGAGTTCTAACGCCAGACCCGGGTACTGGTTCAGTAGTGATTCCAGGGAGGAAGAGTGCTCCCAGCACACTTCCTGATGTTCATCAGAGGTCTACTTTCCACGTACTGACCAAGCCCTGAAAGACTCTTATTAGCACTGGTTGACGGTTTCTTTGTTTTTCGAGGAAAAATGGCTTTTTGAGCAAATGGAAAAATTTCCACTCTTTACACACACACACGCACACATACACACACACACACACACACGATAACCAAAAATATTCACTAAAACTGAAAAAATGACTGAAAAGATTTTGGAAAAAAAATTCAAAATTGCTTTTTTATTTTTCTTGAAACAATGAAAAAATTTGCAAGGAAGTGAACAAAAAAATTTCCCCCAAAATTTCCATGAAAAATAATTGGCATTTTTTTACTATCTCTGCTGTTTTGCTTGTGCGATAGTACTGGATCACAGCACAAGTTGATATGGCTGCATATTTGACATTAGTATTCTCCTTTCTACAATTTGTGCAATTCATCATATTTCTAGGGCCACAGCAATGTTGGGGATAGAGTTTGTCTCCCACAGAATGTGACCAATACAATAAAAAAGTCAAGGAACTGCCCCTGATAAACAACTCATCTTCTTCTCTGCAAAGATAGTTGCTCAGAAAGAAATAGCATATATACACATTAGTTCAGATCAGGTCTGATGCATACAAAGTAGATGATAGCAGGTTTTATAACCCCAGTATTTAGAGCTGTCTACATAAAAAAATCATACCATTTAACTACGCTGGTAGAGTTAAAGCAGTACGAGTTCCTAGTGTGGATGCAGTTTACAAAGGTAAAGGTAATTTCACTGATTTGACTGTCCCCCTATGAGAAAGGGAATAAACTATACAAGTATAAGGGCACTTTTATATCAACACAAGCAGTGGAACTGTTATAACTTTTTGGAAAAAATCACACCCCTAACCAAAATATTTATACCCCATGGTACAAGAACTGTTTGTAGACCAGGGCTCAGAGGAGATATAATGAAACATGTATTAACCTGAAGACCAACCTTCCACCTCTGAAATCTGCATTCCAGTATTATTCCAGTCTCTGACCATCAGGTGCTCACTCTTACATACTGAAACAAGAAAAAATAATCTCATAAAGCATTTATATTTAGACTTTATTAACACTATCCTGGCACAAAAATTCTATTTAAAAAAAACTATAGTTTTTGGTTATTTTTAGAAAGTATTTATCTATTCCAGGAGGGGTAGCAACAGCAGCTGGTCTTTGTGTAATAAATGTCAATGTGTTACCTTCCTCAGTTTCTCATCTATTTTATTAACTGGGATGCAGTTTGCATCACTGGCCAATATCCCTCTCCCCATCCTAATTTATGGAATGGGCTGTTTTACAATGTGCTGTCAATACCATGTCCATGCATTGTACAATGTCTTTCTCTGCCTGAAGGCTCTTCCATGCTTTCTGAAGTCAGCTTGGTATAATTTTGTTTTTGTTCCTATCTCCCTTTTGGTTGTTATGCTAATTTCCCCCTGTAGGTTTTATCTGTTGCATTTCAATAGCTTTCAGTACCAATTTCGAATTTGTTGCTGGAAGATTGATAGATAGAGCTCTTCTGTTTGATAAAACATGATCAAGGTTGTTGTTCAAAATAGGTGACTCTGAAACTGGAATTAGTGCCACTGCAAATAGTCCATTTGAAATCAGAGATTAGAGAAACATTCTTTTGTCTGAAATGGGAAAAGAAAGTTCATTCTCAGCATTCAGTATCAGTCACTTCATTTTTTAAAGGGTTATTGTGACCGACACAGTCTTTAATCTCCTCTTTGCCTTTTCAGGATTTTTAAGGGGCTTTAGGAGATGTGAATTTTTGCCTCCAAACTATGCTATTTTTTTTCTGTGTGAGGACCATGTGGAATGTGAAACTTAACCAAGCATGCAGTTGAGAGAAGTAAACACATGGCACCTCAAGCGCAGCCCTTTGCCACTCTTAGCGGCAAAGAGCAGAGGTGCACCAATTTGCAAAACAGGAGGTTCATTTTCATGGTGGAGGGTCCACTATACTTTGAAGCTGCCTGTGAAAGGAGCAGCCACATTGGTTACAATCCATGTTCTCAACTTCATTCAAGCAGAAGAACCCATAAGTCTTGACATTCTGCCCCTGGCAAACTCAGATCCTGTCCCTGCCCCTGCCCCTCCCTTGTCCCAAGGCCAGTATTTAACAAAGCTTAGGGTTAATGAATGGTTCAAAGAAAGAGCATCCTCCCCCTTCTCCCCATACTTGGATTCCAGAAGGGCACTGATAGACATTCAAGGAAGTGAATTAAATAATATTGTTATGATTCATGTTGTGAGGTTGTAATGATTGACTATTGCCTTTAAAGATATCATTTGATTTATCTGCACAAATAGAGTTTTAGTCAATGAAAGGACTCAATCCAACAACCCATACTTACTCAAGTAGTCCCTTTGACTTGAATGAGATTATTCCTCTGAATATTGGTTGCACAATCTGGCCCTTCGTTTTTAGTCCTTTTTATTTCTTACCATTAACCATGTTTTATCTTGTGAAACAAACAGGAACAACAAATCTCATACACCCTGTGGCTAGGATGGATTAGTTAAATTGTAAATCATACAGTTTATTAAATTCTGAAATAGATGAGTTACATTTTAGGGCCCACTTCTGCTCCTAGTAAAGTCAATAGGAGTTTTGCCAGTTGTGTGACCAGGCCCATAGATTGTCAGTTAAAAACACACATACACATAATTAATTTTAAATTAATATTGCAGCAGTTAAAATTTTGACACTTGGAGAATATAAAAATACTAAAAATGCCTCCATATACACAGATGTGGCTCATATTTACTTCAATTACAATTGTGTGTGCATGTAAATTTCTAAGTTTCTGCCAGCAAAGTCACCTAGGCAACTCAGTTTCTGCCAGACGGTGTGCACAAAACTGCTTAGATTCTGATGCCGACAAGCAGCTCAGAGCCCCAGCTCACACCTAAGTCCCAGCAGGATTCACAAATGAGGCATTCCCCCACTTATCTCACCTGCAGAGCCCGATTCAGTAGGTGTTCTCAGAGCATGCCTACTGGATTGGGCCTCACACAATAGGGTTGCCAGCCCTCCAGGATTGGCCTGGAGTCTCCAGGAATTAAAGATTAATCTTTAATTTAAGATTATGTCATAAAATCATAGGACTGGAAGGGACCTCGAGAGGTCATCTAGTCCAGTCCCCTGCACTCATGGCAGGACCAAATATTATCTAGACCATCCCTGACAGGTGTTTGTCTAACCTGCTCTTAAAAATCTTCAATGACAGAGATTCCACAACCTCCCTAGATAATTTATTCCAGAGCTTAACCACCCTGACAGTTAGGAAGTTTTTCCCAATGTCCAACCTAAACCTCCCTTGCTGCAATTTAAGCCCATTGCTTCTTGTCCTATCCTCAGAAGTTAAGAAGAACATTTTTTCTCCCTCCTCCTTGTAACAACCTTTTATGTACTTGAAAACTGTTATCATGTCCCCTCTCAGTCTTCTCTTTTCCAGACTAAACAAACCCAATTTTTTCAATCCTCCTTCATGTTTTCTAGACGTTTAATCATTTTTGTTGTTCTTCTATGGACTTTCTCCAATTTGTCCACATCCTTCATGAAATGTGGTGCCCAGAACTGGACATAGTACTCCAGTTGAGGCCTGTCATGTGATGAAATCTCCAAGAATACATCCAACCAAAATTGACAACCCTACACACAAAAGACAGACAAGGGCAATCAGGAATTATTGGTATTGCGGATGTGGCACTGGTGTTCCAGAATACTGAATAGTTGGGCACTCAATTGGGATGTGATAAACCTGTTTTCAAATCCCCCCTCTGCCTGATTTGGGGTTGGTGAGTGTCCTGACAACTAGGCTATTGATTATAATAATTTTGGGATGTCTCCCTTTCTCTGTTTTTTTGTGAGAAAGGGCTGACCCACACCCCCATGTTCCTACTGGGCATGCTCCAGGTGTAGCACCAATATAAGAGGGAGCAGCCGAGCTCAATCTGGGCTGACTGCCAAAGAGAAAGGATGCTCCTTGCTGGCTCCTGCCCAGGAACCACTGGAGCCCCGGACCGCAGAAGTCAGCGGCGCCAAGACCCGAGCACACGCCCAGCTACCAGTGGATGCCCCATGTAGGTCTGAGCTACAGGCAATTGCCCTGGCCGAGGAACCTGGAGATCCCAAAGACATGTAGACCACCACCAGGAGTAACACAGTAGGAAGTAGCCCAAGGGAGATTAGCTATTGTCCCAATGATGGTCAGTGTGTTGCGGATGGATCCCTGCTGGCCCAGTGGCAGACACACTCACCACTGACAGGGCCCTGGGCTGGGACCCAGTGGAGCAGGGAGGGCCCCACTCCTCTACCTGGATGCCGCGCCTAGGGTGACCAGATGTCCCGATTTTATAGGGACAGTACCGATATTTGGGGCTTTTTCTTATATAGGCTCCTATTACTCCCCACCCCCTGTCCCGATTTTTCACACTTGCTATCTGGTCACCCTAGCCGCGCCCCCTCCCTCCCGGGGACGGCCCACACACCCCAACTGGCCGCTAAGCCATACAGCCCCATCTGGAGGGCAACTCTATTGACTCCGGCTGCTAGGCCATACAGCCCCACACAGAGGGCAACTCTACTGACTCTGGCTGCCAGGCCTTGCAGTCCTGTAAACCCAGGATATCTCTATGGACTCCACTAGGCCTTACTGGCCTGCAGAGAAGGGCTACTCCCCCGCCCCCACGACATAGATCACATGACCTTACTGCCCTGTGGATCAGGGCAATTACATAGACTCCGGCCATTGACCCTTAGAGCCCTGCGGATCAGGGCAACCGTATGGACTTCAGCCCTTAGGTGGCACAGCCTAGAGGCAGAGAGCAGCTCGAAGGACAGGGTGAACTCACTGGACAGGGTCTCCCTACCCCGTCACAAGCACCTAAGTCACAGAGAATATATCTACACAGCAAAGGAAACCCCGTGGCTGGCCCGTGCCGGCTGACTTGGACTCATGCAGTTCAAGCTGCGGGGCTATTTCATTGCTGTGTAGACTTCCAGGTTCAGGCTGGAGCCCAGAAGCCTACACAGCAGTGAAACAGTCCTGCAGTCTGAGTCCCATGAGCCTGAGTCAGCTGGCATAGGCCAGCCACAGGTGTCTAGTCGCTGTGTAGACATACCCATAAAAGCCTATGTCTTATTGACCTTCAATGTGACTTAGGATCCAAAATGACTTAGGCACGTTTGAAATTTTTATTTAAAACTTTGGAGAAAGTTTGGATTCAAGTTTCTGTTTTGGGACCATCATAGAGGTAAATCTTCATATCTAAATCTGAATCAAAACTTTCTCAAAATTCAGGTTGGGAGGAAAGGCTGTTTCCAGTTTGATCCGTCTCCAGTTCTGTGGTTGTTGGGTGGTTTTTTGGGGGGGGTGGGAGGGAAGAGGAAGGGGGAGTGGCTAGGTAAATAAGAAACAAGCTGCAGGAAAAGGATAATTAGGCAGGGAGACTTACACGCCCATTTGGCATGCAACTGAAATTCCTGTTAAATAATATTATAGGTAGCAGATATGACAGAAATCTTAGATACCTTGAGGCAGATGCTCAGTTAGCATAAATTATCATATCTGCACTGACATCGTTGGAGCTATAACAATTTATGTTAGCTGAGGATCTGCCCCGTTATCTTTTATCTGGTCCATAACTGACCACTATACTGGGGGGAAATAGGGAGAGTGGACACAGCTAAGCTAAATATTTCCAGTCTGTTCCCTATGGCCTCCATCTCACCCATAGAAGATGCTGTAGCCCAAAGAAAGCCTCCCCAGTTGATGAGTTTGGTTTTAAATGGAAGATACTTTGTTTGGATGAAGTCCAGAAGAAAAAATTCTAAACTATTGTAACTCTTTCTGGAAATACATATGCATAAGGTATAGAAAAAGTATTAGGAAAGACACTGTAGCATGTTTTTGGTATGGGGCTATGCTAATTTTCTCATCTGATTGTTCTTCGAATTCTGACATGATACAGAAAATATTGAATGGAATGTTTACAACAGAGAAAATGTTTAAAAGAAACCTCAGAGAAACAAGAAGGCTAGTTTAATAGTTACATGAAATTTATACAGTCAAATGAATTTGAATATTATTTTTATGAGAATTTACATACCCAGGCTATGCCAGCTGATTTGCTTCTCCACTATGCAATTATTGGAAGCTTTCCCAGTGGTCAATGGGCTGGATTTCAGTTCTTTTACAAGGTATTATAGAAAGTCTATTAAAAAAAATATGAAGAGATGACTATGACTGAGCTGAACATAATCGTAACAGCACTAATAGTATGTAATTTAACACTATATGCTCCTCAGTTCAGGAACTCAATGGAATTTAAGGGTATGCTTAAAGCTTAAGTAGTTTACTGAATCAGGGCCTTTGTCACATTGACTCTTTTCCCTAGTTATGCACTTAATTGAACTAATATTTTTGATTAATGTACCAAATAATAAATAAAATTATGTTGAATAATTATACAACAATTTTTATTTACATAATAACTACTAACAAACTTAGGGCCAGACTGATTCTCTTATTCCCATTGGTAAAAAATTACTCACAGAAGCCATTCCGTTAAAGTCAATGGAACTATTTGTGTGAGTAATTGCTCACCAAAAGGAGTAAGGAGTTCACAGTCTGGCCTATACGTGTGATATAAATATTAGTAGAAGCATTGTATAATAGTTAAGGGTGAGATTGTGATGCCCTATTCACATTTAGTAGTACCCTACTCTGTGAATAGTCCCATTGACTTCACTGGGACTTCACATGGAGAAAGTACAACTGAGTGTGCATAAGGGTCCTGTGTTTAGAGGTTGTTGGCAATTTTCAAAACGTTGAATTTGTCTGCAGAATATTCCTGTCTCCCCCCTTATAACCGACTATACGTTCTTATTCAGGAAAGGCGCTTAAGCACGTGCTTAATTCACATTGCTTAAGTGCTTGCCTGAATTGGGGCACTAGATATTTTCCTATTTCTTAGTGGAAAACTATAGATAAGGTAGATCTCCGCAGCTGTAGCTGCATGTAAATTTTATTATCCTATGTGCTAATAAAAGCACATTTGAGTCAGGCCACGGTGCTATCACAGAGTAAGCACTTGATACTTGGTACCAAGATTTGGAGAATCTAAATCTAAATCTGTCAAACTAAAACTTCCCTGTAGTTTCAGTGGGATATAGTATTTGTTTTCCTTTCTGGCATAAATTGTTTGTAGCATTACTGCATACTATTTAAAAACTACCATCTTCGACCTCAGAGATTACTGCATTATAGTGTCAAGTATCAGAGGGGTAGCAGTGTTAGTCTGAATCTGTAAAAAGCAACAGAGGGTCCTATGGCACCTTTGAGACTAACAGAAGTATTGGGAGCATAAACTTTCATGGGTAAGAACCTCACTTGGGTTCTTACCCACGAAAGCTTATGCTCCCAATACTTCTGTTCGTCTCAAAGGTGCCACAGGACCCTCTGTTGCTTTTTGCGTTATAGTGGTTGATGTAGTGATAACCATACTCACAACCTCCCAAATCCATTATCTTTCCCTTCCCTTCCCCCTATCTCTCTCATCTCTGCTCCAACTTTTTCATGTATTCACCCCCTGACTTCCCTATCCACATCCAGACCTGGTCTCCTGCAGTGGATTTTCCCCTAAGGGCTTGAGCCTGAGTAGCTGCAATTCTTGTTGAATTCAAAGGGAGTCATGGCTGCTCAGTACCACTCAGGATCAGGCAACAAGGCTCTGAAATGTGGCGTTCTAGGCAGCTGCCTATCCTAAAACAGATCCTGCAAAAACTGTCACTAATGCAGTAAAATGATCTTATTAGCTGATGTAACAGCATAGGGATGTCTGCCAAGGGCTGCGGACCTTACATGTGGTCCTTTGATAAATATCTTTGTGTGTGTTTAGTATTAACAAAAGTATTACCATCTGTTTACCTTGCACAAATATACATAGCATTTTTGCACAAATCCTAGCTTGCATTGCATAAGCTAAGCTAGGCATTGTATCCATCAGAATGGGTGACAACGATTTAAATCAAGTGGGCCATGTTTCAGCATGTTGTTCATAAAACTAGGTCATGGGATAAATGTACTGCTGGAACACTGCTTTATACTAATTTTCCCAGTAAGATGCATCATAAATATTAACTGTCCTGAACACATACACACAGGCTCATGGCTTTGGCTCTGAGCCCTTCACGTGGAAGCTAGAGAATGAGCTCTGACTTAAGGAAGTGAGAATGTGAGGAACTCTGAGTTATCATCAATAATGGATTCTTGACTGCCTCAAGCTCTTTCTGCCAAATACTAACACAACACTTAACTGGGGAAGGTAGCAACGTAAGGCCTGATCCTGCAGAACCTTACTCACGTGAGTAGTCCTACTGACTTTAATAAGATTATTCTGTGTCAGTAAGAACGGTCTTCTGAGCCAGATCCGAAGCTGGTATAAATTGGTGTAGTTTCATTAACTTGAATGTGGCTTTGCCAATCACACCACCTCCATTCACAGACATCATTGTACTATCATATTAGATTAGGATGTTTTTTGACTCAGCAGCTATGTTTGTAGAATATGTGGAGGGAGCGTTCACAAGGGATCTTGTATCAGTCTTGCTATTTACTGTTGTGGCACAAGGAAGGAGATTAAACCTATATGAATTCGTAAATACAAGAAGACTTTACAGTACATATCTTACACTCTCAGCTCTCATGATATGTCCTGCCTGTCTAAGGCCTGGTCTATACTACCCGCCTGAATCGGCGGGTAGAAATCGACCTCTCGGGGATCGATTTATCGCGTCCCGTCGGGACGCGACAATCGATCCCCGAATCGGCGCTCTAACTCCACCAGCGGAGGTGGTAGTAAGCGCCGCCGACAAAAAGCGGCAGAAGTCGATTTTGCCGCCGTCCTCACAACGGGGTAAGTCGGCTGTAATACGTCGAATTCAGCTACGCTATTCACGTAGCTGAATTTGCGTATCTTAAATCGACTCCCCGCTGTAGTGTAGATGTACCCTCAAAGAAGGAAGTACCAGAAAAAGTCTGTCTCAGAATTTTTCAGTCTCTCAAGTAGTCTTGCTACTAATAAAAGTATTTAGCTCTTTTCACCTATTGTTTTCAAAGTGCTTTACCAAGACAGGTGAGCATAATTATCCTTATTTTACAGACTAGAGCGTGCTTACAACAGGGTCAATGAAATAACCAAGAATGGAACCCAGATCTTCTGAACTCCAGCCCAGTGTCTCTGCCACTGGACCTTGCTATTGTTTACGGTTTAAGACCCATATTCAGGATGACACTTAAGTACATGCCTAGCTTTAAGCACATGCTTAGGTACTTTCCTAAATCATGACTTAGATAATAATGCAAGATTTTAGGAGTTTATCCATATCAAACCTATATTTCATTTAAACTTACAAGCAGGAGGAAGTTCAGATTTAGTGCTTCTGTTTTGCCCTTCAGGCATCCTGTTGTGCCTACATGTTACATGTTACAGCTATGCAAGGTTTCTAGTTATTGCAGGCAAATTAAGCAATGTTAATGGAATCTCACCAGAAAGAATAATGTTTAGTGCCAAATGTCACCCAATTTGACTGAACTTTAAAAATGCACCGGAATTTCCAATTTTACTTTCCCAGATTTCCACTTCAGAATTGTACAAATATATAGTTGAAGCCCAATTCATAGCAGAATACATCTTAGAAGATGGCCAAAATTTCATCTGGTAATGTTACAGTGTACCTGTGAAACCCTACATTTAGCTGACCATTGGATATATAGTATTATCCATGCTATATCATCCATGTAGTATCATCTATCTCTTTCTCTTAATAACTATCCATTCTTTTTCCTACTTATGTTTGGTATACCCAATAGAGCCTCATTTCTCTTCTATCTAATTTTCTCCCCCAACTTCTCATTTGTTTTATTGCCCCAACAATCGTAGCTCTGTAGTTCCTATATTGACATAACTTCCTTTTCTCCTATCTCACCATCTTAACATTCTTTTTTTACTTAGGTTTTAAAGCCAGTGAAATACCTAAAACTGATGCTTGATTATAATGAGTAGAATGATTACTTTATTATGTGGGTGAGCATGACTATCATTAGGGATGGGTGAAATTCTTGGAATTTGAGGTTTTGCAACCCTGTCAAACTATTTTGGGTGGTTCACAAAGCTAGTTTGAGTTTGTCAACCTTTTTTTCTGTAATTTAATCTCATGTGATTTACTCCCTGCGTGATTCAGCTTTTAAAAGTATACATTTTTATAATTGTGGAAGCAGAATTCAAGTGGAACTTGTGTTATATATTGGAAAAAGAACATTCCTCAGCTGAAACAAACTGGGACCCTCTAACTGGTATATATCCTGGCTTGGTCCAATACTTTGTTGAGCTATATACTGTGCATTTTCAGTGAGGTCAAAAAGATTGCACAAGGTGTAATTTAGTATAGAATTTGTTCCCATTTGTTTTTTCATTCATTTTTCCTCTCTCTCCCATCTCTTCATTTTTCAGGATTTGTTCTTCATACTGCCCGTTCTCTGCTCCATTCTTTTACGTGTTTGATTGCACTATTTCCCCCCTCTCTTCTTTTCCCCTATAACTTCTTCGAAGCAGTTTGCAAATCCGATTATATTGGAGTCAATGTTTAGAACCCACAGTGAGACAGAAAAGGGACTTTTCTGTATTCCTTCTGTAAACTGTACTTCTGATGGATTCCATCCATTCAGATAAGTTATCCTCAGTCCACTCCATGCCAAAGCCTCTTCAGTATTTATCCTGCTGTCATTCAGAAGGGTTTGACTGGAACTTCACTATATATGGCCCTTATGGCATGAAAAGGATGTGATATTCTTAATCCAGTCTGTTTATCAAATAAATGTACTGTCAAAGAAAACTGCCAGGGATATTTGATGGCATTTTTCAGATGTTATGAGTCATACTTATTAGTAAACAAACACAGATAATAGGGTCAAACACACCAGTAGGACAGGGCACTATAAAAACAAAGATAAAAAGACCATCCTTGTCCCAGAAAGTGTTTTGCTACTGAGCCCCCAACTCTGATTCTTGGGTCAGATTATCCCAGAACTTTTTATCCCAAAGGAGTGTTTCACATTTGACACATTTTGCTCTAAAAATATCACCTCTAAGGTGCCGATGCTTCTGGCAAGGAGGACTGCTTCAGTCAGACACCAAGATAAAATCCTATCCTTTTGAAAAGTCCCCTGGGCAATTCAATGTTTTTGTGTCTTGTTCAGAAGACTCATACACAGAGTAAAAACTAATTTATCAGCTGTAGAAAGTAGAAAAGGTGAGTCAACCTGGCTGTCATGCCTGGTAGTCTAACTATTTGAGACCTGATGCTTATACCCATTAAAACATCCCTCCAAGCTAATATCTGTTACTTGATTAGTGTCACAAATGTTTTGCCACATTAATACACCAAATATCTGCATCTAGAACAGATTTTGCCTGATAATAGTGTAAACAACTTTGTACACTATGACCATTTTACGCTACTATACATCCCTGATCTAGAGAAAGGCTGCTGCATAACATGAGGCTGTTTGATCTCTCTTCTCCCTCTTTCATACATTTATAATATCCACAGACACAAGCTCACTGGAGCCCATTTATTGCGAACTCAGATATATTGAAATTCCATTTATATTACATTCAAATGAAATGCACTCTCAACTGGAACTGCCATTTCTATATATCATGACCTTCTCCATTCAGGTTCCAATTCAGCAGGTACTTTAACATGTGCCTAACTTTAAGCTCTTAAGCACTGCCACTGAAGCCAAAGGGAGCTCATGATGTTAAAGTTAAGCTTATATTCCTTGCTGAATTGGGAACATGGTAAATTAGTGATATTGAAAATAAGCAACTTCATGAGAAGCTAGTCCTACTAGGCAGATGGACAAAGATAATCACAGTGTTGATTTAAAAGATATAACCAGATCCGCAGGTCAAGAAAATTTGTATACTTCCATTGACTTCAGTGGAGCCACATTGATTTACACCAGTTAAGGATCTGGCCCGTCATTTTCTTTTTGATATATTTCTTTTAACACATGCGTGATGAGTATTTTCACAAAGGTAAAAACAGCTTGAAAGCCTTTCTAGAAGAACAGGAAAGAAAAGGAAGTTGTAACACCAACGGCCATTATTTTATCTCAGGTTTTACTACAATAAAAAGAATCTAAAGTGTGCTGCTATCCTGGCCACATACTTTTACATTTTTAGCCTTGGAAAAACAGACTCTGACTCCTTGTGTCAGAGTAAGGGCCTCCACACATTGTCCCTGCATTACACTTTTTGATCCTGTTCAAAAATGTTACCCTGTGCAGCTCCAAGCATCAAAGGAACACTTGTACACACTGGGATCTATTTCAGCCCTTAGGCAATGAGACCAAAAGACCCTTCTCATAAATTCTAATTCAAAAGTTTTTAGTTATCAAGAGGAAGTTTCCAATTGCTCTCTCACATGTGGGAAAATATGTAAGCTACTGAGAGGACCTTTTGTCTGGGACTTTAATGGGGGCAATTTGCAAAGGGGGAGTGCAAAGGTTCTAATATGCAGTGTGCACAGACAGTAAGCAGGCGCATACTTGGTATTTAATGAAATTCCATGAATCATTAGCCATACAATAACCATAGGGTTCTATAAATCACCTGCAAAGATTTTTAGGCCAGTAAGTTGAACAGCACAGTGGCAAAATAGAACACCTAAATGAGACTGAGAAGCAGGAGGACGGAAAAGAGAACGATAAAAGGGGGGCCACACAACGTATTATCCTTTAGCTTCCCTGCCAATCCAAAATTAAATCCTGTTGTTTTAACTTGTTGGTTTTACAGGAAAACAAGGCAATAAAACAAAACTTGTCCTAATAAAAAACACTAAGATCTGAAAGAAGAAAGTGTGTCATGAAGATCACATGCATTTTAGACATCTGATCTGGAAAACAAATGCTAGGGAAATGCTAATTATAGCTTTTTATTTTTTTTTAATTCACCCTTCTGATGGAGCAGGTCTTCTAGAATTCCTTTCCAGATTACAATTAAAAACAAAATCAAATCACATCTTTACAGCAAAACACAAGCTTGATTCTTCCTCATTAGTGGGAACGCAATTGTTATTTACAAGACAGTCCAAATGGCCTTTATTAAGTGAAATTCCTGTGTATATTCAATTCTGGGAATACATTAACTTGTACCTAATTTGACAGGACTAAATTTTCACTCATGTTACCAAAGAAAGAGATATTCGTCTGTGTTTTTAAAAGACATAATGCACCAGATTCTCTGCTACGGCCAAGATCAATTTTGGCTGGTCACAGATCCCTGGTACTCTGCCAGGCTTAGCTCCACCCCAGCACAAGACAAAGCCGCCTGGTGGCACCTAACCTAAATCAGATCACAATAGTCCCAGAGGGACTGTCCCCCAGTTAAGAATAAATGGAATGCAGAAGCACTTACCCCTCTTGCCTCCTGCATGCCCGCTAAAGTCAGTATTGATATAGGAGCTGGCAATAGCTGGGAACTCCCCATGCTGAGGGAATTCCACATATTCTGTTCCATTTGCACTGTTCGATATGGCCTTATATGCATGTATTTGCTTTCAGTTCATCCCCACTGCCAAGTTTCTCATTCCCTTCCACCCACTCAGAGATGTAGCATTTTACAAAATTATATTCTCCAGATTTTTTTCCCCTTCAAAGCTAATCAAATCTCCTCCTCACCTATGTAAATGCAGAAGCAGATGTACAAAGGTAACTAATCCTGACAACAACGCAAGATATCATCTTAAATATAAACCTAAAGATACCATACTGGGACAGGGATTGCACATCGTTCATTTCAGTGATCTTTAGCATTGTGGACCAAAATTACCCCGAGACAAGTTCAGTGGAGTGACACTAGGGATAAAATTGGCTCTGTGAGTAAAATGTTCAAAAGTACCTCTGTGACTTTCAATTAGACCTAGGCTCACAAGTGCCTAAGTGAAAATGAAACTTAGGCTCCTAAATCACTTAGTTGCTTTTGAAAATTATACTCTGTGAATCTAAGAAAAGAAGCCCAATATGGCCCTTGCATTGGAGAGGGGAGTAAACATGAGTTACTGATAGATGCAGAGAAATGGCAGAGTGATTGAAAGGCAGCTACATACACATGAACAGCTTTCCCTGCACCACACACAGACTCCTTACAGCAAACTGAGTATATTAAAAACAGAGGCCTCAGTCAGCCAGAGTGGGGCTGAGTTAGGGAACAGCCCCTCTAATCAAAAGTACTTAAAGCAGTGTTAAGTCGTTTTCCATATTTTGTGATTCTCTACTCCCCACTCCTCCCTTCCCTTTGAAAAGGGGTCACAGAATGCAGCCAAAATCCATCAGATACCAGCAGTACAATGACCAAGGTGGTATTTAGCCCACATTGCATAGGAGGGGGATGAGGGAGAGAGAATAAAAAGAGATGATAAAGGGGCATGATGATAATCCATTTACCTTTAAATACCAGCACTGCAATCGAGATCTAATACATTTGATGGTTGCTAGCTAGTTCCTCATGATCATTTGTTCACATCACAATAAAACAACCACACAGCATGCTTGCCTGTCTCTACCCTTGAGAGGCCCCAGTATTAAAACAGCAGGGAGGTTGCAGGTAAAGAATCCAAGTAAATTAGCAGAATTGTATGCATGCAATGCCTGCCTGCACTGTGCCAGGATCTAGACTTTGTTTTAGTTTTCTATCAAATCCATCAATTTTGAAAATCGAGTGTATAAAAGCTATCGGATAGATACTGCCATAACTGTATGGCAAAACCTAAAAAGCCTTCTATCATGGTTATTCTTCTCTTACCTAAAAGTGAAATGTTAGTAATAAAAGAGCATACCCACCAGTGTGATTTTTACATGTAGAGCAATTAAAAAAAGGTTACTGTGAAAGAATAACTTGATAAATATTATTTTTAATTCATGCAATATATTTTGAAACCAGAGATTTTTTTAAACAATCTTTTGTGTAGCATTGTGCGAAACTGTGACACAACTAACTGTTACGCAACTCAGATGTAGAATGTTTACACTTAAGTTATACTTACCGGTAACTTTGTTATGAATTTTAAAATGGGATATTTGATGAACAAATTTGCACAGTTTGCTTTTTTGGTGTTTATATTTGCTCAAAATTATGCCCACTCTTGAGCAGAAAAGCTCCCATTTGAATAGTTTTTTAATTTGATATTCAAAATTTGAATTTTAACATGCTGATAATGGGGGGAAATAACCATTTCATTGAACATAGTGGATAAAAATCTATTTGAGAGGTGCAACGTAACCCAAAACCATATTGTAATATCAGCACGTGAAATTTGGTGGAAAAATATTCACTAGTTTCACACAGCTCTAATTCTATGTGTAATTTAATCAGTCACATACTGTGATAATCTCTTCTTCTTATGCTGGAAAATTAATAATTTTATATAGATATACACTTAATCATTTTATATAGATACATTGAAAGTTCAATTAAAACACTTTTTCTAAGCCATCTTAAACAAGAGATAAATGTATTTATAGTGTGAGCATTTGGGGTGGTATAGAATAGAACAGAGGAATAACTACCTCTCTTGGTAGTTGGTATCAGATTGCTACTTTTATGAGTCATAAGGTAGTGATTAGGAAGCTGAGTACCTAAAAGCCTGTTTACCACCTTAAAATATGCCGTTTTACTTTTCCCAAATTTTAGGATTCTGCTTCCGAGCATCGATGCAGGAGACAACAATAGGTTCCATCCAATAATGCTTACAATCAAAATCATTAGTGGTGCCGTGTAATCTGTTTTCAGTATGTTTCCACTTCATACTTTTGTATAGGAATGTTTATAAGTGGTATGCGCAAGCATGTGTGCTCATGTGTGTCTTTCTAAACTGATGGCCTGAAATAAAACCCCAGATCCAAACACCTCTTGTTGCTAAGGGAGTTCTGTCCCAGACCTAAAGTTTGCAGCTGTACCCTATTTCTATAGTGAGCTAAGCTAAATCCTGAATGAGAACCCTTTCTCCCTACAAAATTTCTGAAAGTTTGGATTCAGATCTGACTGGGCCCATTTCTCGTTTTCACTCTTCAAGATTCCTTGCCCATTGAATCAAACTATGCAAAAACTTGAACAGTAATGAGATGTGTTTTCTCTGATGGCACAGAAAATCTTAGTTCATTTAGAACCAAATAAAAAGCACAACAGGTTTTTCTTGTTCTCATACAGAAAGGGTGGATTCACAACAAGATGACAATAGTTGCTGCAGAGTGTTTGAAGGCACAAGAAAGTAAGACTATCTACATATATTTTTCTCAGAAAAATACATAAAGCTTACCTGTCATCTGAGATTCCGAGGCCCACCATGTGCAATTAGCTGGCCTTGCCTCTGGAGTTCACTTCCTTCTCAGTTTGTCCAATCTTTACAATTATTTCAACACTTTCACTTGGAGGTGTATAGGTTCAGCCCTCTACAAGAATTCGTAAAGCTTTGTGGGGCATGGGGTAAGAATATAGGAAGCTTCCTAGTTTTATGCCCCATGTAGGGCAGACCACAATTACACTCCTTGGGTGAAATCCTGACCCATTGTAGTCATTGGCAAAACTTCCATTGACTTCAGTGGGGCCAGAATTTCACCTGAGCAAAATGATTTGTCACCACCACAATTGCCCCTATAGAGCTCATGAAGAATTAAGGAGCCTCAGGTTGGAGGGAAATGTTTATTTAACAATTAGATCAACAACACAATGGCTGAAACCAGATTCTGTTTCTTATTCAGTGAACCCATTGAACTCTGTCTCCATGCCTCTCTATAGCCAACACCTTCTCTCTGCGCTTCCTATTAGTTCAGTGGTCCCCAAACTTTTCACTGTCATGCCCCTGCATCCCTACCCCAGTCCCTCCCGCCCCCCAGGAACCGGGGCCAGGAGCAGGGTCAGAGCTCCAGGTGGGGGGGGGGGGCACAGATGGGGTCAGAGGACTGAGGCTGGGGCTGCAGCTGGGGGCGGGTCTGGGGCCAGGAACAGAGCTGCAGGCTGAGGCTGGGGGCGGGGCTAGGGACAGGGCTGGGAGTGGAGCCGCAGCTGCGGGGGCAAGGCTGGGGGTGAAGCTGGGGCTGGGGACGGGAATAGAACTGGCAGCAGAACAGGGCTGGGTGGTGCTCCCACCCTGCCCCTTGTGGGGGCTGGCCTGGGCCCCGTCATGCCCCCTGAAAGTCCCTCTAGGGGGGCACACCCCACAGTTTGGGGACCTCTGTATTAGTTACTTGTGGTATTCACAAGATTGCACTATATAAGCTGCTGCAGTAGCCAGTGGTGCTGCCTATGATGGGAAACACATGTTGCACCCCCTTTAAGGGAGTAGCAACAGCAAGTATGCTCACCTATGTGTGCCTAGGGTACCTGGCAATGCTGCACCACTCTGAACGTAGGCCCAAATGAGACCTGACCAAGGACAACAAACTTTAACATTAAACAAACTTCCAAAGCCCAGAACAGTTATGGACATCATTATGTTACCCTGAGCAAAGGTGCAGCTGAGGCCCAGAGAGTTTACTGTCTATATTAAAAATTAACCATGCATCATCTGCCTTGAAAATAATGGAGCTTGACAGCTGTAGGATGAAAGGCTGCAACAGAGGAAAAACATGGGCCACCACCCTTGACATTGGTGACCACCCCCATGATGACTGCTTCTTCCCACAGCCCCATTTTCTAGAGCTTTTCCCTCTCTTAAGGAAACATATCAGAAAATAGAAGTTTATGTGACCTGACCTTTACCCCAGCATTGAACCTGCTTTCATGTTAATTCCTTTCACAAAAGCCATCACTTGTAAGGTCCCTGCAGTGTTTTTTCTTATATGGCTCCCTTATTTTATTTATTTATTTGACAGATGATAAGGCACTGATCAGGAAATTCTTGGAGCACATTAAATATGAGGATTTGTTTGCTGCCCTTGATAGCTTTTAATGCAGATAGCTAACCAGATGTTTTCTTTAGAGCAGCCTTGGGGAAATGAGAAAAAACAGGAATTTGACTTGTAAGGGTTTCAGAGAAAAAGAGTTTATAGTACCATTACACTACCAGGATTTGCATTTGGGTTTTACTTTTCAGACTTTATATCTTAGCAGTTTTGAAGAATAGAACTCTAGGACCAGGTCCACAGCTGCTGTAAACTGGCATAGCATCCTTGACTTCAAATTCTACTTCCTCTAACCCAGGAAGGTAGGCCCTGAATGGCAGTAGAACAAGGGTGGTTCTATTGCATGAGATTGAGAGATTAGGCTGCAGAGAGGATTGTGGGGTAGCGGTGTCTGCATCCCCTGTGTGCCATTTTTAGTGATCTCTTAGAGGCCCTTATTCAGTTGAATAGAGTGGGGCTCTATGGGTGACTGAGCAAAGGGAATGGTGAGTGGATCTTTCAGAGTAACANAGTGGGGCTCTATGGGTGACTGAGCAAAGGGAATGGTGAGTGGATCTGTAACTATGCTGATCCATCACCAAGACTCTCCATATAAAAGCAACCAAAGCTTGTAGGGTAAAATAGAAACCACACATCTCTATAGCTGGTACTGTCCTCTGTAGTGAAGGACAGCTAACAGCCTCAAAACTGTCATGGCACCTCAGTTCAAAGCCCTTTCATTCATGCTTTTCACAGAGGGTAGAATTTATGGCATATAACACAAGTTCTCTGTTGAGCTATGAATTTGTTTTTACACCAGCCATTGTATGCATATATATGTACAAATTCCACATGAAGACACATCTAGGTATACATCATAGATAGAAAAATGTATAGCTATTTAAGGAGACAATGTGGGTGAGGTAATATCTTTTAATGGACCAACTTCTGTTGGTGAAAGAGACAAGCTTTTAAGTCACACAGAGCTCTTCTTCTAGGAAAGGCACTCTGAGGCCTGGTCTACACTACAAGTTTAGGTCGAATTTAGCAGCGTTAAATCGAATTAAGCCTGGACACGTCCACACAACGAAGCCCTTTTTTTCGACTTAAAGGGCCCTTTAAACCGGTTTCTTTACTCCACCTCCGACGAGGGGATTAGCGCTAAAATCGGCCTTTGCGGGTCGGATTTGGGGTAGTGTGGACGGAATTCGACGTTATTGGCCTCCGGGAGCTATCCCACAGTGCCTCATTGTGACCGCTCTGGACAGCACTCTCAACTCAGATGCACTGATCAGGTAGACGGAAAAAACCCCGCGAACTTTTGAATTTCATTTCCTGTTTGCTCAGCGTGGAGAGCACAGGTGACCACGCAGAGCTCATCAGCACAGGTAACCACGATGGAGTCCCAGGATGGCAAAAGAGCTCCAGCATGGACAGAACGGGAGGTACGGGATCTGCTCACCATATGGGGAGATGAATCAGTGCTAGCTGAACTCCGTAGCAGTAAACGAAATGGCAAAATATTAGAAAAAGTCTCAAAGGCCATGAAGGACAGAGGCCATAACAGGGATGCACAGCAGTGCCGCGTGAAAATTAAGGAGCTAAGGCAAGCCTACCACAAAGCCAGAGAGGCAAACGGAAGGTCCGGGGCAGAGCCGCAAACATGCCATTTCTACGCGGAGCTGCATGCCATGCTAGGGGGTGCACCCAACTGTGTGCTTTGACTCCATCAATGGAGAATCACACAACAGGGAAGCAGGTTTGGGGTACGAGGAAGATAATGATGAAGACAATGAAGATAGTTCACAGCAAGGAAGCAGAGAAACCGGTTTCCCCAACAGCCAGGATATGTTTATCACCCTGGACCTGGAGCCAGTAACCCCCGAACTCACCCAAGGCATGCTCCCAGACCCTGAGGGCATACAAGGGACTTCTGGTGAGTGTACCTTTGTAAATATTACACATGGTTTAAAAGCAAGAGTGTTTAATGATTAATGATTAATTTGCCCTGGTAATCGCGGCCAGTACAGCTACTGGAAAAGTCTGTTAACGTGTATGGGGATGGAGCGGAAATCCTCCAGGGACATCTCCAGAAAGCTCTCCTTCATGTACTCCCAAAGCCTTTGGAAAAGGTTTCTGGGGAGGGCTGCCTTATCCCGTCCGCCATGGTAGGACACTTTACCACGCCAGACCAGTAGCACGTAGTCTGGAATCATTGCATAACAAAGCATGGCAGCGTATGGTCCTGGTGTTTGCTGGCATGCAGACAACATCCATTCCTTATCTCTCTTTGTTATCCTCAGGAGAGTGATATCATTCACGGTCACCTGGTTGAAATGGGGTGATTTTATTAAGGGGACATTCAGAGGCGCCCCTTCCTGCTCGGCTGAACAGAAATGTTCCCCGCTGTTAGCCACGCGGTGGGGGGAGGGGTGAAGTGATCATTCCAGAGAATTGGGTGTGGGGGGGTAGTTGGGTTTGTGATGCATGTTAACCCGGAAACCGCAGCCCCTCCTTTTACATTGCAAACCCATTTTAAATGGCCAACCCAACGGGCGCTTGTTATGGGAAATGAGGGCGCTACTGTTTGAAACCATTCCCACATGTTAAGAAGGTTAAAAAAGCCAAAAGACTGGCTTACCATGGCTGCCTGCAAGCCGAAATCTGTTGCCTGGCACTGCGTGAGTGATCTCTCACACCAAACTGGCAGGCCCTCAATATAAGAGGGAAAATGCGACCTTGTAACGAAAGCACATGTGCTGTGTAATGTGAACAGCAAAATTTAACATGAAAGAGTGTACCCATGTTCTCTAAAATGTGTCTTTTTTAACCACCTATCCCTTCTACTCCCCCAGCTGCAAATGTTTCTCCTTCACAGAGGCTAGTGAAGATTAGAAGGAGAAAATGGCAGACTCGGGATGATATGTTCTCGGAGCTCCAGATGTCCTCCCACACTGACAGAGCACAGCAAAATGCGTGGAAGAAGTCAATGTCAGAATGCAAAAAAAGCACAATATGAACGAGAGGAGAGGTGGCGGGCTGAATCGCGGGCTGAAGAGAGCAAGTGGCAGGATGAAGAGGATAGGTGGCATCAGCTTGCTGACAGAAGGCAAGAGTCAATGCTCCGGTTGCTGGAGCATCAAACTGATATGCTCCAGCGTATGGTTGAGCTGCAGGAAAGGCAGCAGGAGCAGAGACCACCGCTACAGCCCCTGTGTAACCAACAGCCCTCCTCCACAAGTTCCATAGCTTCCTCACCCAGACGCCCAAGAACGCGGTGGGGGGGCCTCCGGCCACCCAGTCACTCCACCCCAGATGATTGCCCGAGCATCAGAAGGCTGGCCTTCAATAAGTATTAAAGTTTTAAAGTTTTAAATTGCAGTGTGTCCTTTTCCTTCCCTCCTCCCCCACCCCTCCCGGGCTACCTTGGCAGTTATCCCCCTAGTTGTGTGATGAATTAATAAAGAATGCATGAATGTGAAGTAACAATGACTTTATTGCCTCTGCAAGCGGTGCTCGAAGGGGGGAGGGGAAGGGGAGGATGGTTAGTTTACAGGGAAGTAGAGTGAACCGGGGTGGGGGGAGGCGGAGGGTTCATCAAGGAGAAACAAACAGAAGTTTCACACCGTAGCCTGGCCAGTCACAAAACTCATTTTCAAAGCTTCTCTGATGCACACCACACCCTGCTGTACTCTTCTAACCGCCCTGATGTCTGGCTGCACGTAATCAGCGGCCAGGTGATTTGCCTCAACCTCCCACCCCACCATAAATGTCTCCTCCTCGCTCTCACAGATATTGTGGAGCGCACAGCAAGCAGCAATAACAATTGGAATATTGGCTTCGCTGAAGTCTATCCGAGTCAGTAAAGTGCGCCAGCGCGCTTTTAAACGTCCAAATGAACATTCCACCACCATTCGGCACTTGCTCAGCCTATAGTTGAACAGGTTCTGACTACTGTCGAGGCTGCCTGTGTACGGCTTCATGAGCCATGACATTAAGGGGTAGGCTGGGTCCCCAAGGATAATGATGGCATTTCAACATCCCCAACAGTTATTTTCTGGTCCGGGAAGAAAGTCCCTTCCTCCAGCTTTTGAAATAGACCTGAGTTCCTGAAGATGCGAGCATCATGTACCTTTCCCGGCCATCCCACATTGATGTTAGTGAAACGTCCTTTGTGATCCACCAGAGTTTGCAGCAGCATTGAAAAGTACCTCTTGCGGTTTATGTACTCGGTGGCTTGGTGCTCCGGTGACAAGATAGGTGATATGGGTTCCGTCTATCGCCCCACCACAGTTTGGGAATCCCATTGCAGCAAAGCCATCCACTATAACCTGCACGTTTCCCAGAGTCACTACCCTTGATATCAGCAGGTCTTTGATTGCATTGGCTACTTGGATCACAGCAGCTCCCGCAGTAGATTTGCCCACTCCAAATTGATTCCCGACTGATCAGTAGCTGTCTGGCGTTGCAAGTTTCCACAGGGCTATCACCACTCGCTTCTCAACTGTGAGGGCTGCTCTCATCCTGGTATTCTGGCGCTTCAGGGCAGGGGAAAGCAAGTCACAAAGTTCCACGAAAGTGCCCTTACGCATGCGAAAGTTTCGCAGCCACTGGGAATCGTCCCACACCTGCAACACGATGCAGTCCCACCAGGCTGTGCTTGTTTCCTGGGCCCAGAATCAGCGTTCCACGCCAGGAACCTGCCCCAGTAACACCATGATTTGCACATTGCTGGAGCCTGTACTTTGTGAGAGGTCTATGTCCATGTCAATTTCCTCATCACTCTCGTCGCCGCGCTGCAATTGCTGCAATCGCCTCCTCGCCTGGTTTTGCTTTGGCATGTTCTGGCTCTGCATATACTCCAGGACAATGCCCGTGGTGTTCATAGTGCTCATAATTGCCGCGGTGATCTGAGCAGGCTCCATGATCCCAGTGCTATGGCATCTGGGCTGAAAAAAGGTGCAAAACTATTGTCTGACGGAGGGAGGGAGGGGCGAGTGACGACATGGCTTACAGGTACGGGGAATTAAAATCAACAAAGGTGGCTGTGCATCAGGGAGAAACACAAACAACTGTCACACAGAATGTCCCCCCTAAAGATTGAACTCAAAACCCTGGGTTTAGCAGGCCATTGATTTCACGGAGGGAGGGGGAAGCAAATGAATACAGAACAAATCTGGTCCATCTATTTTTTACATCTTAAGCTGGCAGCAGACGGTGCAGCATGACTAATAGCCATTGGCATCTTCTGGGTGCTTGGCAGAAGATGCTGTACTACGACTGCTAGCCATCATCGTCAAGATGGTTCAATAGGACTGCTGGCAAGACTGAGTCTCCAGGAGACAAAACATGTCTGCCCAGGTGCCTCTGATCGAACTCACTGAGGAATACGATGATGATGGATACTAGTCGTAATACACCATCTACTGCCAAAAGGCAAGGAGCTGCTGCTGCTGTATAGCAATGCAGCCCCACGTCTGCCAGCACCTAGATAGCCGATGACGGCTACCAGTCATACTGCACCGTCTACTGCCAAAAGGCAATTAGCTGCTGCTGTGTAGCAATGTCTGTCGGCACCCAGATGACATATGGTGACACTGAGCTGAGCTGAGCTGAGCGGGTTCCATGCTTGCTGTGGTATGTTGTCTGTACAGGTAACCCAGGTAAAAAGGCACGAATCGATTGTCTGCTGTTGCTCTGACAGAGGGGGAGAGGCCTGACAACATGTACCCAGAACCCCCTGCGACACTGTTTTTGTATCATCAGGCATTGGGATCTCAACCCAGAATTCCAATGGGCAGCGGAGACTGCGGGAACTGTGGGATAGCTACCCACAGTGCAAGGCTCCGGAAGTTGATGCTAGCCTCGGTACAGTGGACGCGGTCCGCCAACTTAATGCACTTAGAGCATTTTATGTGGGGACACACACAATCGACTGTATAAAACCGATTTCTATAAAACGGGCTTCTATAAATTCGACCTAATTTCGTAGTGTAGACATACCCTAAGCGTTACAGCTAAATGAAAGGTGAAACAGATTGTTTAGCATCAGTATTAAGGGATCATTCAAGGTAGAGTGGCCTGTTAACACCTCTGCAGTCATTGGACAAAAAGAAAGGGGGATGGGGGGAGGTGGCTTTTTGTCCACAGCATCTAGCTTCCAGGTTTCTGTACTGTTAATGCTGATTGAAAATTTTCAACTTCAGAAATGTCAACAAATTTCTGAAGTTTACAATTTCAAAATTACAACTGAATAAAATGTTGGTCAGTTTTGATGAGACTTTACAAATGAGGAAGTGTGAAAACAAACACTGCAGATTTGTGAATCATATTGAGAATATATGGATCATTGAAGTTGTATGGACCTTAAACATTTATCATACAAGAATTTAAATAATATAATTCACTGAATTTTATGTGCTTTACAAAATTATCAGTTCATGTATTTTTGAATGAAAATGCTACTTTTCCTGCCAGCACTGAGGGATGATTTGATAGAAGTGACTAAATGGAGCATGGTCTCTCTTTAGATAACTTCTTTGATGGTTCAAGGACATTACATCATGCTGCAAAGTGGGAGATTCAAGCTCAAATCTAGATTTGAGTTTCTACTCTCTAGGCCCATCTTTATGGGTTATATTCCTGTCTTTATACCGTTATCTGTATGACAGAACTTTACCATATTGAACAGAATTGTGAGCCATCAAGTCAATTGACATGATACTGATCACTACTGCTTGGCCAATGTAAACTACAACAATCTGAGTGCAGTATCATGATTAAATCCTGATTAAGCCAGGCTTTAATCACAATTAGCTGACAAGTGCTGAATGCAATTTCTCCTGGTCTACACTGGTTCACAATTACATTCAACATTGCGTAATGTAGATAAGCCTTTTTGGGTTAGACCCAGTCCAGAGCATTTCCTCACTGTCAAACAGCTGCTAGGAGCAGTTGTAGGAAGGAAAAATTTACCTATCCTCTGAGCTAGAGATAAACTGCTGTATTGTAATTATAATTATGGAGATGGAGGAAAGAAAAAATATGCCAATCATGAAGGGGTACAGGGAAACCAGACTCTTTCCAACCTAAACACTGTGGCAAACGAAAAAGTCTTAATTAGAGAACTGGTAGGCATAGAAAAAGAGCCCATCCTAAATGAATTGTGGTGTGATGAGCATAAAGAAAATGGTTTTTAAGAAGTTCTTTGACTCCCACTGAGTGCTTGTTTCTTAGACTTCCTTGCCTAATAATGTGAGCATTTAAATGGCCCCAACTCCCAAGTAACTAGTCTTTGAAGTTAGCACCTCATTGAGGTATAGAGTTCATACGTTTGCTACTCCTATTATTAGGCTGGAAACCATTTTCTGCATGGTTGGCTTAACAGAGCAACAGAACATTGATTTGTATAGGGATTGAGAAGGCTGTCCACACAAAGGAAAGGACTACAAACTTCATTTATTTGAACAGAACCTTGCAATTCATAGAAAAGAGCAAAAGTCTGGAGAGCCCCTTAAATTGCACAATTAGAAATATTTTTCATACTTGCAATATTTGCAATGGGTAGGCACATAACCGAAGATTTCTAGAATAAGAGTTTATTGGGGAGATGTAATTGTGATGAAGTGCTGTAGCAGAATGATGACCAGCCATAAAAGAATGCCTGTTTAAATTATTATTATTTATGTATTAATTATTATTTTTTTGTATTACAGGAGATCCTAGAGATGCCAGCCAATCCTGGGGCCACATTCTGTTTCACATAGTCGGAGACAGTTCCTGTCTTGAAAAGTACATGATCTAAATAGAGAACACAGACAAGGAAGTATTATTATTATCCCCCATCCAATGCCTTGACCACAAGACCACCCTTCTGTAAATATCCCATAAAATAAATGCTAAGAAGATGATGCAAATAAAGTTTTAGAAATTATCTTCTTGTTGCAGTCTATCTTTTTTGAGCTCATCATCATAGCAGCTTCCAAGCTTATTTCTACCATAACTATTGTTAAATTTCTGATTTTATGAGAGGGTGGGAGTCAGGTGTCAGGATTTTCTTCCCATCTATATCAGTGACTCTTTCACTGACCAGGGGCAAGTCAATTAACTTCTCTGTGTCTCAATTTACCAACTGAAAAATGGGTCTAATAATACAGACCTCACAGAGGTTTAATTAATGGACCACATGCCATTCTCATTTATACCAGTAGAGTTACTACAGATTTACATCATTGTAAGTAACAGCAGATTTCAGGCCAATGTTTATAGTTTCCTATCCTTTGACAAATGCCACTGTAGGAACACAATTATTATCAGTTTATACTCTTGTGAAAATTAGAGATTCTTTAGACAGTTATATATGCAACAAAATCCTATGGCACAAATAGCTTTCTTACTATATTAGCCTGCTTAGGGTTTGGAAAGTCATTTGCAGGCAATTTCATTTGTTTTTATTAACTCACTGAGAGGAGTGAATCACAGTTTCCACAGAAGTCAGCTGACGTGTTAATAACATATGTTCATGTTACCGAAATAAAGTAATAGATTTCAGAATGGCTATAAGGGGGGCGGAGGGGAACAGCTCCATAAACTAGGTGGTCCTATATCCAAAATGTCATGGTGTGTTGGATGGCCATGCATTTTTTAAAATAGTTTATTTGTATTAAATTTTTGCAAATGTATAACATCACCCCATAGAGTACCACAGAGTACAAGAACATTATGCCAGCATGAAATCAAAATTATAAGACTAGAGTGTACTCAGTCACTTCTCATCCAATAAAACAACATCCCCCATAAAAGTGTGGTAGACCTGAGTATCTCCAGGGTTATGTGCTTAACAGAATAGCTGCATGACTCTTGACTCAGAAACAAGTCTCATCAATTATCTCTGACTCCACACAGAAGGATGGGTGGGGGAGAGGGGTTAGGCCCTACTCCAGCTGTTTTCAGTTCATCCTTTGCCATATTAAAAATACCTTTCATTCATATCGAATCAAGGTGAAATTTTATATCCAGGGTAACCGGATGAAATCCTAGGCCAGTGTTATACAGGAATTCAGACTAGATGATCTAACGGTTCCTTGTGACCTTAAAATCTGAATCTATGCATCTTTTACTCCCTTGTTGTCTTGCATAATGTATCCATAACACAAAAGAAAACTTTACAAACATACCTTTTGGTTAGAAATTTGCATAGCTTTTCAATATAATCAGGAGTCATTGTTGACGGTTACCAAAAAAAAAAAAAAAAAAGAAAAGTCCTGATCCTGCAATGAACTCAATGCAGGTGGACCTATGTACTCATAGATGTGGAAGATTTTAGCCCCTAGGTACAATAAGGAAATTCACACTGATGTAAGTTCCATGTATTTATCTTCACAACACCCCCGTGAGGTAGAGGAGTACTAATATCCCAGTCTTACAGATGGAGAACAGAGAATAAGTGACTTGCCCAAGGTTACACAGAAAGCTTGTGACAGAGTGAGGACTTGAGGCCTGGTCTTCTGAGTCCCAGGCTAGTCACTAGACCTGCTGAACCTCAGCAAGGCAGGACTATAGCCTGGATAAGATCAACTCTGGAATTGAATGAATACTGCAAAACATTTTCATCAGCATTCTCTCCAATTTTAGAATTTATTTTCTTCCCGCATGCTATGGCCTCTCCTGTGTTTGCACTGCAACATAACTTGCTGGCAGGACAATTGCTAGGACTGTCCTTTTGGTTCCATACACTTTCAATTATGCCATATAACTCTTTCTGAAGTCCTAGCTCTTCCAGGGTGTATGGAGTGCTGTCTTGCTCATTGCCTATTCAAAGGGAATTAAAATTATCCATCCTTTTCAACCAGAATGCCATGAATCAGTCACCTGCTCTTTATTTTATTTCCTTCCTAACAGTGCAGATTGCTAAATTATCCATGCATATCTTTGTGATCCACTATGAAGAAATTCTCTCAGCTAATATTGTGTCCACACTAACCAGATATTTATTAATCTTAGCTCATTTCCCCAACATCTTGCATTCTCAGAATAGTAGCATGTCCATCATTTCTTATCTCCATATTTTCAATTTCCCTCTTAGTCTCCTTTTAATCTTAAAGGAAAATTGTTCTGCTTACTTTAGACGTAATAGATAATACCTTATATATGTAATTATGTAAAATGCCTCTAAATGGCTATGCAGTGTAGTGGTAGCCATGTCTGTCCCGAGATATTAGCAAGACAAGATGGGTGAGGTACTATCTTTTATTGACAGGTTTCAGAGTAGCAGCCGTGTTAGTCTGTATCCGCAAAAAGAAGAACAGGAGTACTTGTGGCACCTTAGAGACTAACAAATTTATTAGAGCATAAGCTTTCGTGGACTACAGCCCACTTCTTCAGATGCATATAGAATGGAACATATATTGAGATATATATACACACATACAGAGAGCATAAACAGGCTATAGTCCTGCCTTGCTGAGGTTCTTTTATTGGATCACCTTCTGTTGGTGAGAGAGACAAGCTTTTGAGACTCACAGAGCTCTTCTTCAGGTCTGGAAAAGGTACTCCAAGGGTTACAGATAAATGCAAGGTGGAACATATTGTTTAGCATAAGTAGTTAGCACATATTCAAAGGGACCATTCAAGCCACAATTCTGGTCTTTCCTACATTTCTGTTCTCACTTCCTATGACTCTCCTCTTCATGCCCTTTGTTCTGTCACCTTAAAGCTCCGTTTAGCTCCTTCTCCCACGTTTTCACTTTGCCCCTTCAGCTTGGAAATGCATTCCTTCTTCTAAATACCATGTGCACACCCTCAGCTTCTGTAACTTCCTCCTCAGAACACATTTATTCCAGCTTGACTTCCACTGCTAGGATTCACTGTGCTTAAACCCCCTGCTAATATCATGCCTGCTCATAACTCCTTACATAATCATTATCTTTCTTTAACAAGCTATTTAACTTGAAAATGAAAGGAGAATCTTGTCCTTTATTCAGACAGAAACAGGTTTGTAATCATCAAGATGGGAAAGGAAATAGAGCAAAACCTGAAGAAGGTGAATAAGAATTTGATTAAAATAGAATATCCTTCAAAATTTGCAGGAATGTGGAGAAGCATCTTTTAATAAATAAGATCGAAAAGACTCTGATTTGCTTAAAGAGAGCATGATACAAAGCCCATTGAAAACAATGAAAAGACTCCCACTGAATTTAACTGGCTTTGGATCAGTCCCCAGGGGCCTATTCCGGCAAGATACCTAGCAACCCTATCTCCCATTAATTTAAATGGCAAAGGGAAGTGCCCAGGGCTTCACAGGAGGTGTTTAGACAATTAAGCACGATTGGACACTGAAAGCCCTCCTCTGCACAAGTGCACAACTAAAGTGTCAGTTTGCACCCTGCAGCCTGCTAGCTAGGAGTGCTGGCTGCTTGTGCTTATCCTGTTGTCAGGAGCACACTACTTCTTTCTGCTTTTGTGACGAAGAGCAGGATTTTGCCCTAAATGAGGGAAAAAGCACATAATAGGAAACTCATCCCAGAAATCTTGATTATCATAGAAATGTAGGGCTGGAAGAGACCTTGAGAGGTCATCTAATCCAGCTACCCATACTGAGACAGGACCAAGCATACCAAGACTATTCCTGACCGATGTTTGTCTAACCTGTTCTCAGAAACCTCCAAAGACGAGGATTCCACAAACTCCCTTGTAAACCTATTCCAGAGTTTAGATTATCCTTAAATTTAGAAAGGTTTTTTTAATGTCTAACCTAAATCTCCTTTGCTGCGGATTAAGCTCATTACTTCTTGTCCTACCTTCAGTGGATATGGAGAACAATTGATCACTTGTGGCACCTTAGAGACTAACAAATTTATTAGAGCATAAGCTTTCGTGGACTACAGCCCACTTCTTCGGATGAATATAGAATGGAACATATATTGAGGAGATATATATACACACATACAGAGAGCATAAACAGGTGGGAGTTTTCTTACCGACTCTGAGAGGCCAATTAATTAAGAGAAAAAAAACTTTTGAAGTTTTGAAGTATCAAACTGGGCTATCTTGATTATCACTTCAAAAGTTTTTTTTCTCTTAATGCTTTCAGAAGTCTTAAAAGAGCAACACTCAGATGCAGAAACTACAGAACCCAAATCACCAAAAAAGAAAATCAACCTTCTGCTAGTGGCATCTGACTCAGATAATGAAAATGAACATGCGTTGGTCTGCACTTCTTTGGATTGCTATTGAGCAGAACCTGTCACCAGCATGGACGCATGTCTTCTGGAATGGTGGTTGAAGCATGAAGGGACATATGAATCTTTAGCGCATCTGGCATGTAAATATCTTGCAACACCGGCTACGACAGTGCCATGTGCACACCTGTTCTCACTTTCAGGTGACATTGTACACAAGAAGCAGGCAGCATTATCTTCTGCAAATGTAAACAAACTTGTTTGTCTGAGCCATTGTCTGAACAAGGAGTAGGACTGATTGGACTTGTAGGCGCTAACGTTTTACATTGTTTTATTGAATGCAGGTTTTTTGTACATAATTCTACACTTGTAAGTTCAACTTTCATGATAAAGAGATTGCACTACAGTACTTGTATTAGGTGAATTGAAAAATACTATTTCTTTTGTTTTTTACAGTGCAAATATTTGTAATAAAAATAAATATAAAGTGAGCACTGGACACTTTGTATTCTGTGTTGTAACTGAAATCAATACATTTGAAAACGTAGAAAACATCTAAATATATTTAAATAAATGGTATTCAATCATTGTTTAACAGCACTATTAATCACCCTATTGTCTTTTAAGTGGTTACAAATTCATTGCTTAATAATTTTTTCCAGTATCTTTCCAGGTTTTGAAGTTAGGGTAACTGGCCTATAATCTATGGGTCCTCCTTGTTCCCTTTTTAAAAGATAGGTTCTATATTTGCCATTCTCCAGTCCTTGGAAGTTTCTCCCTTCATCCATGAGTGCTCAAAGATAATTGCTAATGATTTCAGGATTGTTTCAGCTTAAATACCCTGGGATGAATTTCACCAGGCCCTGCCAACTCGAATACATCTACTTATCTAATATTCTGTAACCTGTTATCTCCCTATTTTGGCTTGTGTTTCTTCTCCCTTGTTGTTAATATTAATTGTGTTAAGCATCTGGTTACAATTAACCTTTTCAGTGAAGACTGAAGCAAAATAGGCATTAAACAGTTCAGCCTTCTTGATGTCATTCATTATTAGATCTCCTTCCCCCCTAAGTAGTGGACCTACACATTCCTTTTGTTGGTCTTTCTCTTGCTGCGAATGTACTTACAGAACCTCTTCATATTATCTGTTATGTCTCTATCTAGGTGTAACTCATTTTGTGCCTTAGCCTTTTGTCCCTACATGCTTGTGCTATTCTTTTGTATTCGTCTTTTGGAATTTGTCCATGCATCCACTTTTTTGAAGGATTTCCTCTAGACTTTCAGGTCATTACAGTGCTTCAGATGCATCCATATTGGCCTCTTACTATGATTATTATCAATAATATTCTCTATGAGTTTTAGCCATGTTCATATTAAAAACAAAGACACGTAATGAAAGAATAATATTAAGGTGGCATCATTTCAGCAGATCCAAGAAAAATATGTTCAGAATCTCTGTTTCAGTGCTTCTGTGGTCACCATCACAACAGTATCCAAACACCTCACAAACACCAATGAAATTTATCTTTGTAACACCCCTGCATGGGAGGGAAGTGTTACTATTCCCATCTTACAGAGGGAGAACTGAGATACAAAAAGAATTCTTGATTTGCATAAGGTCACACATGGCAGAACAGGGAAATGAACCTAGCTCTCTTGAATCTCAGCCTAATCTCTTAATCACAAAGCCATACTTCCATCTAAACAAGGCTGCTACTGAAATAGTTACTTAGGTCTGGTCCATACACCCAGGCTTTGTTGTACCGCTTTAACTGTGTCAGTTCATATATTTAAAACAGTACAGCCCTCCCCCCCACACCAAATGGATGAGGTCAGAACAGTATGAAGGTATAGCTTATTCCCATTCACACCAGACATTGTGCTGCTCTAATTATTTCAGTAAAAAATAACACCCCTGATCGCACTAGTTAAATCATCACAAAAGCTGCATGTAGACCAGGCCTTTGTTTTATTAGTTTATCTCATAACTTTATTTTGCACAATCTCATTATCTCCAGTGCCTCCTACTGTTCAGAGCTGTGCTAAACTGTAGTGAATGCAAAGCTCAACCAAACCAAATGAACAAAAGGAGAACACAAATTAAGTGAAATTAAATACATTGGCCAAGCTTCTTTGTTGAACTAAGCACCTTTGTTGTACATATGTGGGAAAAGACAGTCTGACCACAGCTCACCCAGATTCTTTAGACACACACGCCCAGCGATATGTATTTGTGAATATTTTCCACATTTATATCTGCTAACCAACATAACCAGTTTTTACTTGTTTAATTACTGCTGAAGAAAGAGGAACTGTCAGTGCTTTAAGAGTTATGCCAAAGCACAGGGTGGGTTCTGTGATTCATATGCTGCATGGCTACAGAATCCAAGACCCAGCATCAGGAATGCCAGGCAGTAAAAGAAGAGGAAGAAGTGGCAGCAGCAGCCAAGCTCTACCACATTCTTTTTAAAGTCTAACTCTCCTGTTAAATTAATGCCATTCCTTACTTTCCCTTTAGTTTAGCCTTATAGCTGCCAAATTAGCAAAGACACTGGTACAGGAGGATCTAGGAGTGACCGTGGAAAATGAAATAAAGTAAAAGAGATTTTTCAGTAGCAGATCACAATGGACTGTTGAAAGGATCCGTAATTGAAAGGAAAATATGATGTAGTAAAGTTCTTCATCTTAATCATAACAAAAGAAAAAGATCAGAGATCTGCACCAGATCGCCATGCATCTAAAAGTAAAAAATATGTATTTCAATATTTGGAATAACCATACATACAGAGGGATCTAAGCATTTCTTAATGCATATGATTAATGACAGATAGACCTTGCCACTTACAGAGGTGAATTTCCAGTTTGATCTTATACAGTTCTGGAGATATAAAATTCCACCTATCTTGTAGTTCTAATTCTTCCTTTGCCATTGACCTTGGTAAGTCTTGATCAACTAATTTAAGCTCACTGACTCAGTTTCTCAATCTGGATAATGCACGTAATATTTACCTACCTCACAGAAGACTTAAAGATTAATCCGAACCCAGTTGTGTCTCACATAAAATCTCATAGGAGTAGGGGGGAAATAGATGCAAAAAATGCCACCAGGATTTTTGTATATTATGGTCACTACATCATCCATTCTGGAATGCAGGAATGTTGGGCAGAAACAGGCAGGTACTTTGGCCTATGCTCTACAGTAAACGATAGTCTAAATCTTATGTCTAGAACCACAGATAGGAAGCCCTTTTTTGCCCCCTCCTGGAATTTATGACTCAATCCTGGGAAGTATAAGTATGTCCGCTTCATACTTGGGGAAACTGAGACACCCAGGGTCTGTATATACAGCAAAGAAAAACCCACAGCTGCCCTGTACCAGCCAACTCAGCCTTGAGAGGCTTGGGCTGTGGGACTGTTTCATTGCTGTGTAGACTGCTGGGCTCAGGCTGGAGGCTGAGCTCTGGGACCCTCCCACCCTGAAGGGTCCTAGAGCCCGGGCTTCCAGCCTGACCCAGGAAGTCTACACAGCAATGAAACAGCCCCACAACCCAAGCCCCGTGAGCTTGAGTTAGCTGGCTCAGGCCAGCCGTGGGTTTTTCTTTGCTGTGTAGAGAGACCCACATAAGCTAAGGCACTTGCCCATTGCTATGGAGGGAATCTGTGTGACACCTGAGATTAAAACTCCGCACTTCCTGTCTGTTAGTCTAATGCTTAAATCACTGGTGAACCACCTCTCTAAATATCAACTCATGATAGTAAAAATCCACACATTCTAAATGCCCATCACCTTGAGATTAAGGACCTGATTCTGTTCTCATCTACAATGGTGTATACAAGGAGTAGCTCCATTAAGTACTGTCTGTATGTATCTATCTATCTGTTGTCTCTTGTTTTATACTCAGATTGCAAGCTCTTTGGGGCAGAGACTGCCTTTTTATTCTGTGTTTGTACAGTACCTAACACAGTGGGCTCCTACTCCATGACAGGGACTCTTGGACACTACAATAATACAAATAATAAATACCAATAATAAACTTGAATGGGGTTACACTGACATTAAAGGAGAGAAATATCTGACTCTATAAGTTTTGTGCTCTACCAGCTGAATTAGACAGTCTAGTGTAGTTTATTTTATGCTGTGCTAACATGTATATAGAGTAATGGCTGAAGCAAGAAGCTACTTTTGAAATATATCCATGATACAAGGAGGAACAAGAGAGGTAGTGTTAAGGTATGTTTGTTATTAAGGTTTACATTCCTCAGACTGTATTGATGGTGTAAGTATTGGTTTCCAGGAGCCAAATTCTGAATTCAGGTCTGGAATTATTCTGGATCCAGGATAACTCCATTGGAGTCAATTATTCCAGGCTTTCTCTTTATAATGGAGATTAGAAACTAACCTTTCCTACCACTGCTGCCTATCACATGTATATAAGTAGTACGTGGCTATGTTCAGAACAGTAGTGTTATTTATATTGAGGTTGCATCTAACCAGGGATCTAACCTATTGTATAAACACTGTACAAGCCAACAGCACAAAGAGAGTTCTTGTCCCAAATAGCTCACAATCTAAGATTTAGACAAAAAGTGATGGGTGAATACAAACAAAAGAAGAGGTAGAGGAAAAAGATTATAGTAGAGACTGTGTATGCAACAGAGATCTCATAGGCATGAATGGTTACCTGCCTAACCAGTAATGGCAGATACTGAGTATCTAACCTATAAGAGACAGGTACTGAAAACATAGATGCTCCCCAGACTGTGCACGCAATGTGGGGTCTACACAGAGAGCATAACAGTTCTACATAGTATAAAAAGCTCACTATCAGCAGGGATTAAGGATTACATAAATTCTATCACATGAAAGGCCATGCAAAGGAAAATTACCATTTAGGGGACTGCTGATGGAGATCCAGCACATTTTCTGCTCAGTGTGTATCAGTTTTTGAAGGTTCTGTGCAAAGCTTGAAACAATTTCCATTGCTAAATGTAAACAAGGCTTTCAGATAGTCCTGTGATGTTGGGATGTAAAGACCAAATGAGATCCGTTTACACAAGTAAAATGAATATTTAAATAAAAACAGCCACCATCAATTTTTTTTTTAAAATATGCTGTTTTGGTTAATGCAACATACTGTATTTCTGCAAACAAAGACAGTTTCTGATCAGGACACGCCGTGTTTTCCCCTGGAGATTTTGCAGGCAGGGTGGTCCTCCATGAGGGACGGGAAGGGGCTTGGTTAACATTACACATCTTTATATATGCAGGCTGGTAAATGTAAGGCATTACAGCTGTGCAGTTTGTCACCTAAAACTAAGCTGAAAGGATTCAAAACATACAAGACCTACAGGAATAAGAGCTAGTCACTTTCAACACCTTTTATTCTTCCTCTACTTAACAATCAAACAAATTACATTTTATATATGAAACAAAACTTTCCTAGACAATACATAGCAAATTGAAGTGGAACAGGGAGGGTGGGACAGAACAAAAATAATCATCCTAAATTATTTATTATTTGTCTTGAAAATTACTAAAAATAGATTGGATCCCCACTACGCCAGGCATTGTTGATATAAGTGGTAAGAGAGAGCCCTGGCCCTGAAAAGCTCACATTCTGTACCCTAGAAGTCAATGTCAATTCAAGACAATTTTGCCATTGCACTTCAATAGGAGCAGGAGTTGTCCTTTAGACTTAAGGCCATATTATGGCCAGTGAAATCAATGGCACAGGAGTCTGAGCAATTGTGGATCCAACTGATTTCAATGGGACTACATATGAATTCAGTTCAGGAAACCATCCTTATTCAGGAAGGTTACTGAAGCATATGCTTAAATCCAATTGGATTTAAGAACATACTTAAAGTTAAGCACATGCTTAAGTGCTTTCCTGAATCAGGGCCTATGTGAGTAACTGCTCACCACTAGGAATATGGGAGTCATAATCTAGACCTTTCCCACTTACTCCCATTCCAGATTCAAACATACAGTAAAGGTTGAACTATAGAGTACAAGGCAATCAATTTAAGCTAGCAGGAAGATGTTTATACAGTTATGTGCAGATAGAACCTATGAAGGCCCTGAAATAATGTAGTAATCTAGCTAGCTCAAAAAACAAACCTTCTTGCTTGGAGGAATGACTCAGATACCTCCTTTCACATTGTCAGGTGATTTAGAAACCAGGCAGGTTGGAAATTATGCTCCTCTCTTTAAAAGGGGAAGCAAAAGAATTCTTAATGATAATATTTGGTGGGTATACATTCCAAGGGACCAGCTATTATTTCTTTCATACCTGTTATTAATATTATTATTAATAACTAGTATTTTCCATCCGGCATAGAGCAGGCATGTGCTTGGATCTGACTGTTAGGGTTGTGCATACAGGACCATTATGTAACAGTAACATTATTACTGTTATTAAGTGTAAATGGACTCAGCAATCCTCATGCTTTAGATGTGTGGTTAGTGGCACTTCACAGATCTAAGCTGCAAAAGGAAGATGAATTTTCAAGCACATTCAAACAGGAAATCGTAAAAGGACAGGTACTGTCCCGTTTATTCACACTCAGTACCTTATTGCATAAGCAGTCCTACTGGAACAAATGGGACTGTTTGTATAGTGAAGTATTCAATGTGAGTGAAGGTGGAAGAATTTGGCCATTAATCTTAAAGCATTTTCTTGAGCAGCTGCCCCAAAACTATCATATATTATAACAAATCTGTGATTAAGAAGGACTTTGTGGATGTTGCTAATCTTCAAATGATGGCCACTTGCCCCTCCCAGGAACAGCAGGGCAGGGCCGGCTCCAGGGTTTTGGAGCCAAACGAAACAAAACAAAAAACAACAAAGAAGCCGTGATCGCAATCTGCGGCGGCAATTCGGCGGGAGGTCCTTCACTCCGAGCAGGAGTGAGGGACCGTCCGCCGAATTGCCGCCAAACAGCTGGACATGCCGCCCCTCTTTGAAGTGGCCGCCCCAAGCACCTGCCTGGAGCCGGCCCTGCAGCAGGGACAGAATTTACATACTGTTGTTCTAAAAAGCACATCTCCTGACCACTACAGCTAAAGGATAAAGTCTTATATAAATTATCAGCGTAGGACTTAGAGTACACAGCTGAACACTTCTCAGGGTTTGTCAATGCAGGAATTTGAGGCTTAATTGCATCACATGCAGACATACTCAAGATGGCTTTGATCTAATTATTCAAATAACAACGGCAGTGAAGCTGTGGCACTTACACACTAGCTAGTGTGGTTTGGGGAATTGTACCTTTACATGGCTTTGCTTTAGAGACAGGAAGTCTGGGAAGGGGCTGCAGAAGCCCCTGTTCTGTTATGCAGAGGCAGTTGGAATGGGTCACTGAAAAAAGAGGATCACTTTCAAGTACCTTGGGCTCAGTGATTACTGAACACCACAGCCAGTTATATATTTATCTGATTCAGTTAGATATAATCTACGTTCTTTTACTTCACCCACCACTGTGTTATATATCTATGATAACGAGTGAGGTATAAGCTCATCACTGAGGCATCTGAGTGGTTGTAACTACATGGATAGAGAGACAGCTAGATAATATATTACAGAGAGATAGATGCACACTCGCTCTCTCCCTCTAGTATGTGATCATGTAATTAAAGACTTATAAGGCATATTTTGATATAGTTTTATATACATACAAACACTACATTAGGAACATTAAGGTTTCAAAGTCAAGCACTCAGAAGTTAAGAAATGCCAGAATTATGGTTGCCTTTACAACTTTAATTTGGCCCCTTGTGCTTATGCATTATGATACAGTCTTTAATTACATGTTCATATCTTCCCCCCCCCCCAGAGGACCCACACCCCAATCTGCCCCCAGCTCCAGGTCCCATTATCCCACAACTCCCCTGCTCAGAACCTTGTCCCAGTCTTCCCTTCCATCGCAGCACCTTGTCTTCCACCTCACCATCCCTCCAGCTCCTTACCCCTATTATATAGACATCATGTGGGTGCAGAACCCTAAGCATATCTTGATTTATCATTATAATACATCAACTGCCCTTTTATGAATCCGTCTTTTATCAGTTTCCTCAATAATGATTCAAAATCTTTGTTTAAATGTCTGTAAAGCACAGCTAAACTGCTGGAAATTATACATATAACTTTGTGTAATTATGAATTAATCTGAAAATAATGGATTAGTCCATTTAAAAGCCCAACTCACAGTAGTTGTGGAGGTTACAGAAATGAACCACAAATACAACAAGCAACATAGTGTCTTGATGTAAACAACTATCTCAATATAGCACATATATATATCACAAAGTCAATGGATCTGAAGAAATCACTGTTCAGGAAAACTCCTCAAGAGGTAATAACCACTATCCTAGATATTGTCTTTCAACCTTTTTTCATTTGCAGACCCCTAAACATTTCAAATGGAGTCACAGAGTCATAGACCTTAAGGTCAGAAGGGACCATTATGATTGTCTAGTCTGACCTCCTGCACAACGCAGGCCACAGAATCTCACCCATCCACTCCTGTAATAAACCCCTAACCTATGTCTGAGCTACCGAAGTCCTCAAATCATGGTTTAAAGACTTCAAGGTACAGAGAATCCTCCAGCAAGTGACCTGTGCCCACACTGCAGAGAAAGGCAAAAAAACCCCAGGGCCTCTGCCAATCTGCCCTGGAGGAAAATTCCTTTCTGACCCCAAATATGGCGATCAGCTAAACCCTGAGCATGGGGGCAAGACACCCAGGAAAGAATTCTCTGTAGTAACTCAGATCCCATCCCATCTAACATCCCATCACAGGCCATTGGGCATGTTTGCCGCTAACAGGGCTGGCTCCAGGCACCAGCCTGGCAAGCAGGTGCTTGGGGCGGCCGCTCCGGAGAGGGGCGGCACATCCAGGTATTTGGCGGCAATTCGGCAGATGGTCCCTCACTCCTGCTGGGAGCAAAGGACATCCCGCTGAATTGCCGCCACAGATCGCGATCGCGGTTTTTTGTTGTTATTTTTTTTGGCTGCTTGGGGCACCCAAAATCCTGGAGCTGGCCCTGACCGCTAATAGTCAAAGATCAATTAATTACCAAAATTAGGCTATCCCATCATACGATCCCCTCCATAAACTTATCAAGCTTAGTCTTGAAGCCAGATATGTCTTTTGCCTCCACTGCTCCCCTTTAAGGCTATTCCAGAACTTCACTCCTCTGATGGTTAGAAACCTTCATCTAATTTCAAGTCTAAACTTCCTGATGACCAGTATATATCCATTTGTTCTTGAGTCCACATTGGTACCGAGCTTAAATAATTCCTCTCCCTCCCTGTTATTTATCCCTCTGATATATTTGTAGAGAGCAATCATATCTCCCCTCAGCCTTCTTTTGGTTAGGCTAAACAAGCCAAGCTCTTTGAGTCTCCTTTCATAAGACAGGTTTTCCATTCCTCGGATCATCCTAGTAGCCCTTCGCTGTTCCTGTTCCAGTTTGAATTCATCCTTCTTAAACATGGGAGATCAGGACTGCACACAGTATTCCAGATGAGGTCTCACCAGTGCCTTGTATAACAGTACTAACACCTCCTTATCTCTACTGGAAATACCTCGCCTGATGCATCCCAAGACTGCATTAGCTTTTTTATGGTTATATCACATTGGTGGCTCATAGTCATCCTTTGATCAACCAATACTCTGAGGTCCTTCTCTTCCTCTGTTACTTCCAACTGAGGAGTCCCCAGCTTATAACAAAAATTCTTGTTATCAATCCCTAAATGCATGACCTTGCACTTCTCACTATTAAATTTCATCCTATTACTATTACTCAAGTTTACGAAGTCATCCAGATCTTCCTGTATGATATCCTGGTCCTTCTGTGTATTGGAAATACTTCTCAGCTTTGTGTCATCCGCAAACTTTATTAGCACACTCACACTTTTTTGTGCCAAGGTCAGTAATAAAAAGATTAAATAAGATTGGTCCCAAAACTGATCCCTGAGGAACTCCACTAATAACGTCCCTCTAGCCTGAGAGTTCACCTTTCAGTATGACTCTCCCTTTAACCAGTTCCTTATCCACCTTTCAATTTTCATATTGATCCCCATCTTTTCCAATTTAACTAATAATTCCCCATGTGGAACTGTATCAAATGGAGGTGCGGACCCTGTTGGAAATCTTAGACATAGTCTGCAGCCCACCAGGAGTCCACAGACCACAAGTTCAAAACCACTGATCTAGGAAATAGGGCACAGATTAAAAACATAAGACAGGGAGTTTGAAATGTTATTAAAATGTGGAAATGATTTATATCTCCTTGCAAAAAAAAAAAAAAAAAAGAGAAGGAACTCCCACCCCCTGAAATGCCATTACATAAAAAAATATATCTGAGTTGACTTGCAGTTGTGTTCTGGTTGAAATACTTTCATCTAGCTGTTCAGATGTATATAGCATCTAGGCACATTTTAGAAATCCCATGTGGAATTCTTTAGAATAACAATCAATCAGTCTATAGAAAAAATTTAGTCAATCAATTTGCAGCTTCCATCTTTCGTTCCTTCTTCTATCTCAGATGTTCTGGTGCTGTAACAGTTTTCTAACCACCTGTCTGTGAGTTCTGGTCTGCAGGTGAAATGAGACAGTTGTTTACTCTGCAAGACAGATACTCTCATACCCAGCTACATGCAAATTAGGGAGAAAAGTGGGGCAGTCTCAAAATACAAAACAAAATGTGAAAGGAGAGGGGAAGAGTAGCAAAGTGGAAGTCCTCAGGGCTATACAAGCCCAGCTAACCTGGTACTCATGCTAGTTAAGGAAGATGGTCAGAAGAAGAGGGACTACCTGATGAGGAAAAACAAAACAAGAGAGTCCACACAAGAATAGAAAAGAGACTTGTTACAAACTAAGATTTCAATCTTGCATTGAGAACCATGCAGGCTTGACTTCAACAGGTCTGTGAGGCTGCAGGGGTCTGCCCAGGAGATTTCCTATGCAAAACTGGGGTTTAAGGCCCTCATACTGCAAAAATTTATGCATGTGCTTAACTTTATGTCCAGAAGTAGCCCCACTGATCTCAAGTCTTTGCAGGACCAGGGCTCAAGACAACAGATTTAAGACAGTTCAAAAGCATTGCACTTCGTTTTTATTATATATCGCCTTACTTTTTCTGTGGCATTTAATATGCTATCATTCAAGATCTATGCATCTGGCCTCACAATCTTTACTGTATAAGTCAGAGGTATTCATTGTATGGAATTTAATTGATTTTCTTATTGATAGTGCTACTTCGGTAAACTAAACTGGAATTATAGGTTTGTCCAAGTGAGGGTTTTTTCCCTCTGAATAGTGCATGCTTAAAGCCAACAAAAGAACATTTTGCTTCCCAAATTTGCTGAAACTCTTAAAATGTTGTATTTCTCTGAGTCAAATAAAATTGCATGTTAAATAATATCCCCAAAGGAAGTACACATTCAATGAAGATGTACCAATGCTGTATCTCACTACAAATGAGGGACTCTAATAACATTAACCTTTGGCTAAGTGAACTGATCTGAAATGGCAATATATACTGATAAAACTGTTTCAAGCATCCAGGTTTGGTTCCTAATTTTTTTTAATAGAATGGATGTTTTAGTGTTTCTTTTTTCCTGACTTATTACAGGCTTCAGACAGTGATGTGGATGATGTGGTGAAAGCACTGAAAAAAAACCCTACTTAAATCAAGACAAGGGAAGTGGTCACTCCACGAGGTCATTTTCCTGTAAGACTTTGTGACAGCTGGAGAAAATTAACCAAAATATCTGCATTCCAGAGAGTAACAAAAAGGGAGGGAGGGGGGTTGTCAAATGTCTTATGGAAACCCGTAGGAACAGCAACGGCATTTTCTACACCGCCTCATTAGGTCTGGTTTCCTGAGAAAATGCAATGAAAGTAGGGGGATATTTTCAAAGGCACAAGGAGCAGTCAGGCACCAAATTCCTCTTGAAAGTCAATGGGATTTGGGTATCTAACGCCCATGTGTGCATTTGAACAGATTAACTGAACTGGATCCTTCCTCCGAGTTTAGGATGGGGACTTCTTAGGAAAGCCCAATATCAAAAACTTTATTAATCTTTGAAATTTTTACGAAATATTCATGCCCATTAAGCAGAGGGAGTTGAAGGCTGCAATAAATGTTATCACTGTAATATTACAGAATCTTTGGTTTCTGTATTCACATATCACCAGAGCTGGCTGGAGGACAACAGTTCTGTTTCACAACAAATTCTGAGGTTTTGAAATTTGTTTTCATTCCACACTGAAACAAAAAAATCTTTCTAATGTTTTCACAAGATGGAAATGTGTTGAAATATCCATTTTTGGATCCAAAAAAGTTTTGTTTCGGATTTCTCTCTCTCTCTCTCTCTCTGGGCTTTCCATTCCCATTGATCTTCTGATATGCTGCTGGTTTCATTTCACACTAATTCACAAAACCAATAGCTAATAATAAAGACTACTTGAAATAGTCATTTGAAATGACTAGAGAGACCATTTTGTGTTTGTAAACCATCATGGGGCTCTTTGAACTAACAAGGCATACTGATGTGAATCTGCAAATGTGAGTTTAGGGACTGATTGAATCTGAAATACACCTCTACCCTGATATAACGCTGTCCTCGGGAGCCAAAAAACCTTACCACATTATAGGTGAAACTGCGTTATATTGAACTTGCTTTGATCCGCCAGAGTGCGCAGCCCCGCCCCCTGGAGCACTGCTTTACCGCGTTATATCTGAATTCGTGTTATATTGGATCGTGTTATATCGGGGTAGAGGTGTATGTTGCAGGGAGGAGACATCAGCCAACTATTCACATAGGTAGAGCCACACCTTAGGAACACACATTTATGGCACTAAAGAATACATTCATGAGGCCAGATTTTCAGGCACTCAGGAACCACAAGACAAAAGATTTTTGAAAGAGCTCAGTTCTCATTTGTGCATCTAACACTTATGGCCAGACATTCTTCTGGAAATCTAACTACTTATTTAGGTCTGAAATTTAGAAAATCTTGCACTAGTTGTGGTGCTGATCCCTTCTGAAAATTATGATAATAGAAAATATATATGCTAGAATATAGAGTAGAGTAAAAGAAAGAGAGAGAGAGAGATCTTGCATCTAATGTGGCAGATTATATGCAACTGGAAGAGCAACAATGCCTGCCATCAGTCAAGAAGCACCATCTGAAATATGACCTAGAGGTCCCCTTTCAGGGAAGATTTTACAATCATCATACATGATTTTTAGCACTGAGGATACAAGATAGTGTAAAAAAATTAAAATAATCCAGATATGGTTTTGTAGAATAAATTCAAACAGTATCTCATCCCTGACTAAATACATCAGCACTCCAAAATCTCCCTCGCCTGCCCGCTGGAATACCACAATGTAGCCTTCAAAGATTGGCCACCTCAGTCTGTCTCTCTTGACCACAGAAACCACAATATCTCTGCTCTCCCTTTGATGTAATATTCTCATGCAGTTTATTTATTTTGTGTGAGAGAAAAGAAAACTCTCTTTCTAATTAAGGAAGACAGGTTTGTTTGTTTTTTTCTGAAATTTAATTTGACTTGTTCATTCCCCTCTTCCCTTTTCATTACTAATGATGTTTAGTTCCTGATGCAGGAATAGAGATCAGCATAACACTATTGAGAAAAAAGAAAAATGCATTGGAGAGTCTATTAATTTATGTGGGGATCTAATTCCAACACATGAAAATCCCCTTTGCATTGGGATCTGACCCTGTTGCTACTTAAGTAGTCATATAGGGAAAGGCAAACTGCTTAAGATGCAATGAAAATGGCTTGAACTGTGACCTTAAATTCTAATTGAAGCATCTTTATAGTCACTAAGTTTCTGTTATTTTTTTTTAAATAGCATTTAACTCTAGCACACTTTAGCACTTCCTGTTTTGTTTTTTAAATGGGACCAGAAGCAGAAGTCAAAAATATAAGGAGAAGCCTTGTTCTCATGTGATATCAAGCTCAATTCTCACCTCTCAAATACAGTAAATGAGATCATACAGACTTAGAATAGCATCTGAATATTTGGGTGGTTTTCCAAACTCAAATGCTGAACCTTTTACAATTTCCCCATAACTAATATTTTAATAAGAGGTTTTTTTCTTAGTCCTTGCTACCTTTAGGTTCCCACAACATCTAGTCCCTCACATTTGTGTATGTATATATCTCCATTACTATGTCTCGATATTACTGTAGGGAGCATGCTATGTTTGCTTGAACACTTTTTCTGTGCATTTGTACCACTTATTATAGTTCATAAGACAGGGAGAGAAACATAATTCATGAGACCAGCACTTGTCATGTTTACACTACAGTATTTTTATTGTGGTTATTTTTATTAATGTTAAAAAGCTGTAACTATAAAAGTGTGTCTATTTGCATCCCATTCCCTGTGGTTGCATATATAGGGGGCCAATCCTCTCCTCCATGCAAAGCCAAAGTAAACAGGCCTTGTTCAGGCAAGTTCCAGGGAAGCTGGACAGATTTCTCGCCACAGGCTGCAGAGCTGTGCCATGGCTGCTAGTGCAATCTACAGGTTGCAACATTCTGCAAGGCTGCTGTACTTCATATGAACCCAAAATATAGTTTGAGGGATGGAAAACCTCTAATGCTGTGAAGTACTCTCATCCCTGATTGACAGTCTCAGCAGTGTAACCTTAGGAAATAATCTATGGACGAATATTTTACATCTAACTCTGTCAGTGGGAGGAGGAAGACATAGCTTACTTGTAGTGGAAAGTTACGGGGCCTGATTTGCCATTCCACTACACCAATTTTGCACTGACTTCAAGGGAGTTATAGGGGCATAAAAACTAGTATAAGAGGCTCGAGAATCAGACCTATTAAATGTAACTTAAGGACGCATTTTCAAATCAGAGCAAACTTGAAAAGGAGGAATGTTTATAGCAAAAGTCTTTCCCCACTTCCTTTGAAATTTCAGATGGTCAAATAGTATTTAAATACAACATTTGGTGAGGTTCTTTTTATTTTATTTTTTAATGTTGCTACACAAAAGCATTTGAAAACCAGTCCTGTTATTTGCAAGTGAGTTCTGTATTTGAAAATATCCCAAGAGTATCTCAAGCAATATCATTTGTATAGACTACCTCTGTTTGAAATTACTTCCAATATTTGCTTTCAGATAAAAGCTATCCCCATCACAAGATGCTTCTCCTGCCGCATCATGCAATGAAAGGATAAATAATCGTTTGATTGCCATATCGTTTGATGCTGCTATTAAAGTGAATGGGTTATAAGGACTTTGGCTTCATGGGCCTGATTGTCCATTGCCTTGTGTCATCATTTGCCATCTTTTCAGTGTAGGTGCTGTCATTAGTGTTCTACACCCACTTGGCACTCATATTGCTAGTTATAAATGACTACACAAGGTTCAAGACAGCGGAGCATAAGGCCCACTAACTTCCCTACTGGAGAACTGATGAAGGGAAAAACAAAGAGCAAGTTCTAAATACCTTCCATAATTAACAAACATGGTAGGACAGATTACAAAAAACAGGGGAAGAGTGGACAGATTTATGTTTTCAATCTGGTCGTTTTGAAAATTTGTTTTATTATGAAAGTCACTCTTTCATGTAAATAGCTAGAAGCACTTAAAATCTGCTCATGGATTTAGGGTCACATTTCTAAAACTGGCTCCTAATTTTATATCTGTAACCCACTGGTCATGTGTTACATGTCGTCCCCCCCGTACCCCCCCTGTGCCCAATCCACAAGGGATATGCTTCTGGTACAGTTCCCTTCAACTCAAGCTGTAGAGGCTCATGTTTTTAGCTCTGGAGGTCCATAGCTCAATCTTGGGGTTGGCCAAAATGTCAGCCATCACACATCTTCACTCAATTATGGACACCATCAGAGGAGTGAAGTTTTGGAACAGCCTCCCAATGGGAGCAATGGGGTCAAACAACCTAACTGGCTTCAAGACTGAGCTTGCTAAGTTTATGGAGGAGATGATGGGACTGCCTGCAATGGCATGTAGCCTACATTGGCAACTGCTTGTAGCAAAAATCCCCAACTGCTGGAGACGGGACACTAGATGGGGAGGGCTCTGCGGTACTAAAGAGAATTCTTTCCCAGGTATCTTCCTGGCGGGTTTTGCCCACATGCTCACGTTCTAACTGATTGCCATATATGACTTCGGGAAGGCCAATAAGGGAGGATAAGCCATCTCCATGTACAACTTGCCTGGATCATTGATCTGGTGCTGTGAGGAAAGTAGATTCTGCAGAGCCTCTACTCCTTCCCATGAGCAAGGAGTGAGTGTAGGGGGTGGGCTGTGTTGGAACCTTGGCTGGTCAGCAAAACCAAACCAGCATGAGTGGAGATGTAAACAGTGCCCCATAAAAGGCTACATAACTTGCTTTTCTCCTGGAGCAATGGGGAACAATGAAAGCACAATTCCTTCCTGGGGCTACTCTTAGAGTGATTTTTGTACACTGCACCTTAAACAAGGCTATAAATTAGATCTCAGTCTAGCCCTGTCTGAACTGGTAAATTAGACAACTATTTGCCTAAATCCTATAATTCACACTCACAATTTACTGCACCCACCACTGATTGCAAGAGCCAAATTAGAGGCTAGTTTTGAGGCCCTTTCACAGTTCAACCTTCAAATATTTTCTTCTGACACACGGGTGTGTATTAGATTTGGCCAGAGTGCACAGTCGCCCTAAGTTCCAGCCAACACAGCCACAGAGAAAACAGATTCTGTTTGAACACTTGGCTACTCCATTTGTGAGAAAAAGCCATCTCTGTTAAAGACATCTCACTATTGTGCCTGCTTGGCTAATAATTTGTGTGATATGTATGAGGAAGGCTAGGTATTTGCACCCTGAGTAGTTAGAGGATTTTCAGATTAAAGACTTAGTGAATTAATATTAAGCAGAATTAATATGAAAGACTTAAAATTGATTAATATAAATTGTATCTGAATTGACAGAAAAGAATGGTGCATATCCTGACCTTCAATATTTTATTAATGTTTCTGAATTTATATTATCTGTATCTGCCTCCAAAAATCCCCAATTTAATCAATATAATAAGGGGACCTATGTTTTGATAATGTATCAAAAGCAGCCCTTTTCTTCAAAGGGCATCTTTTTCACTCAATCTCTTCTCTAAAGACAGTGACATTAGTTTTGTAAATTAATAAACAGGCCAGCATCTGAGGACTGCATGAAGCCTCCATCACCCCTTATTGTGCTTTCTCTTCTGACCCCACTTTCCAGTGCAGGGCCCTCATCTCAACAACAATACCCTGAAAGCCTGTGTGGCACTCTGGGATCACACTTGAAAAGGCCTTTGGCTGAGGCTGGCTTTCAAGAAGGGGGGACAATTGGCAAGAGGCCTGTGGCTATTCATGCAGAACAGGCAATGAAAAATGCCTGAAGTCAGTTTCAGGGGTGGGCAATGCCCAAAAAAGAAAGCCCACATAATGTGAATGGCTGCTGCTAGGAGACTAAACCCAAAGGCATGCTACTAGCAGGCCTCCATGTGCCGACATCAATGGGCTCATCCTATCCCTATTAGGGGCCTAAAATGATGAAGAAACATGAGAAGGGACTATAAGCAGGAAAGAAAAATAATACCAAAGTACACATCGGTCAATGCTTATATTGTTATACTAAACACTCGGGCAAAAGAAATAATATTTTCCCTTTTTGTTCATAATTGGTAAATCAGTTACAAAATCTAATAAGCAAAATAATTAAGGCACACTTTCTTTCCGAATGCATTTTCATCATTATTTACTTCACATGCACATAATTAAGAGTGATTATAAATATATATCTGAGAAACCAACCCTCATTTACTGAAATCATAGATGTGATCTTGGATCAGCTCTGAACCTCCTGTGTACGAGTCCAATTATATTGCAAACCCAACAGCACTGGTCTCAGAGAAACAGGAGTTCTCAATGTTACTATTGCACAAGGCAGTATTTAAAAGGAAATCACTATAAACTAATACACAAAAGTATTTCAGCGGCATGCAAATGACCTAACGCTCAACTGTGCTAGGTGTAATCAGCCGCTGGGATATCTAACGTGGCTTTCAGTGTGGATCAAGTATGGAGAAAGTTCCAAAATGTTCAAAAAGATAATGCAAAACAATTTATCTGAAAAGCACCAACGCTCAATTCATATTTTTTCCTATTGTAAAAAGTAAAAAATGGCACAAACATCATTAACTTTTCATACAGAATCAGAAATGGTGAAAACCTATGACAGTGAATTGACGTGATCAGTCTACAAGCTAGGAAATCCTCATTTCCCTCATGCTTAATTTAAGCAGAATTCTGCAAGGCAACAGAACAATGTATTAAAAGCAACCAATTCCCCTCTGCCCCCATCTTCTTCAAAATCCTTTCCACTTCAATGCAGATTTTGGCTGTTGTCCTCTTAAAAAGCTTTAAAAAATTTTAAATCGTGGTGTCTAGTCATGTTTGGGCTTATTTACTAGGCATGAGCTCAGTTTTTAAAAAATGATATTATTTGGTTTATGGTTTCTCTAATTGACTGATTTATTTCAAGTGATGTTGTTTATTATTTATAGTGGGGAAAACTCTGGAAATCCCCCCGTCACCTCTGTATATGAATTTTCAATATTTTCCCAGTTAGGGAACATATTTTTTCTTCACCTCTTCTCTGTGAGACAGCTTGTCACAGCATTTTTCAGCTAAGAGAAGGACAGCTCTCTTTATTACCCTATTCAGCTCAGCTCAGATTGTGAATTCTGCCAGGGGGAGAGAAAAGACTACTCAGCAGACACTCTCTACTGCCAGCAAGTGGGATGACAGAGGTGTGGAGAAGGAGGAGCCCTGGCTTTCCCCCACATTTACTCACTGGCTAGAGTAGCTCCGGTCACACAGGAGGGGAGTAAGCTGCACCATTAAAAGGGATGAAGTCATTTACATTCCCCCCAGAGTAAGGGGCAGGGAGGGAGGAGATCAGGGAAGAATTATGGATGTTCCTGGGCAGGATAGCTATGTACCAACCCTAAATCAGGGTAGATTTTAGAGTTATAACTTAACCATTTTTTTCTGATGGATTGCATTAATAATTGCTACACATATAATGAAAAGCTATTTAGGTCTGTGGCCTCAATGCATTTCTGTGGCTTCCCTTGTATTTAAGAATTTTCCAGTAAATGATTGGTTATAACAGATAAGCCTATAACTCATTTTATTTTCTATTTTTATTGATTGGTACCAACTGCTGCAACCGAAACTTGAAGCAATTAAACAAACTCATGGGAAAATATCAAGACAACTTTGATTTTATAAATTTTAAAAATGACCATAGAGGAATCCAACTGCAATTAAACGACTGCAACCTTTTCCTGAAGAAATGTTATATCCATGTAGTTAGGACCAGTTATTAATGTTCTCTGATGTCTCAGAGTTTACTGACTGTGCTGGGCCTTGGCGTTTAAACTATTTGGGAAGAGGACACTAGAAGGTGTTTTTATCAAAGATGAACATTCCTCAATCAGGCATTCTCAAAAGTTGTCATTAGGTGGCCCCCATATTATGCTGTGTTGTGGGCCACCTCCCCTCTCACTGATGACTGCAAAGGCAACTGTTGCCCTTAACAATCACATAACATCCCTGTGGCAGCTACAGCAATTGCAAAGCAATATTAGGAACATATCTGATATATTTTTAGCTTTCTTTTAATGTGATTTAGCAAGTGAAAATGAGGATAAACCAATCCCATGAGACTCAGCCTGCTCTCCATGGATTGACTCTGCGCGTAGTACAGGGATCACAGTTTGGGAACCTCTTCCCTAAATGTCAAGGGTGGGATTTTCAAAATCACTTGGGTCCAGTGGGAGTTAGGTGCCTAAATACCTTTGAAGATCTGAGCCTTCATGTTAGGCTAAATCTCCTTTACCGTGGACTATGGGAATTTTACTTTGGAGTGAATAGGATTAGAATATGGTTGATACGAAGTACTTTTGAATATCCCATTCTAAAGTAGACAGACAAGTGTGATAAAGGATGTATTTGCCTTAATTAAGAGCCCAATCTCGCACCTCATGAAGTCAATGGAATTAAATGGATAGACAGTAGATACTGGAATTCATAAGTAAAACATTTAAATGTTTAATTTTTTCCCAAGCTTTTTAATATTTTGTCATTGATTTCAATGAGAGCAGGCCCTCATTAGCTTGTGAGAACAGCCCTCTGAAATTTAAAAATAATATATCTCTTTTAGATTTCCTTTTGAAAGAATCCTGAAAGGAGAGAAAGGAAAACAATTCAAGGACGGCCTATCCTACTAGTACATCAGAATTTTACTACAGATCTCTCACCCAGCCTAACCCAACAAGTCCCATTTTAAGAATCAGATCCAAAATAAGGAAGGTTGTGAATAGGTAAATTTCTTGAAAAAAATTAAACATTTCAGGTTTTTTTCCTTGTGTAATCCACTACCTACCAAATATTCCATTGTATCTACATGGCCAAAGAACCTGCTTAATCTTGCCAAGAAAAAATAAGATTAAACTACAATAAGAATTGCGTAGGTGCACACCTAAGGGTATATGGGCAATTATTGACTTATTTAAAAAAAAAAAAACATGCTGTGTGCTCAGTATTAATCCAGCTGCTTACTCCATTTAATTTTCATTCACTATTTTCTACTTCTGCCAAGGGATTTTGCATACCTAAGTCTCAAATCCTGATTCCTAACAATCATGTGACTCTGCAGAAACCAAGGTTATTTGGAGAGCACAGAAGTCACACATGGATTCCGTGGCTAGCCTACAGGGGCTGCTCTTGAATGTTACTCCCAGGCTTCATCTCCCTGGGAAGCAAACTGTAGCTCTCAGCCTCTTGGCCAAAGGTCCATCAGCCTGACTTTCATGTAGCTTGCTGTTCAATGTAGTGCCATTGAAAACACAGAGGCAAGCATCGCAGTGGGTCTAACTTGTCATCAGGTATGTCCCTTCCCCCTTCCCCCCCTTTTAAATTCCAAACAACATTCTCTAAACAGCTCATAACAGTAACCAGAGCCAGGCAGCAAGTGGAAAACGAGAATATCCTCCTAATACATAAACTATTAGTCAGCGTTTGCTCTCTGTCCAAAAATCAGAAATAGGGATGATTTTCAGTTGGAAAACAAACACCACAATGAGACTTCACTTGGATTTTAAGACTCATAGATGGATTCCTGAGCCTGATTAGAAAACAAACTGGGGGAAACTGCATTCACTTGTATGTGATTTGGCCACTGGTGAAACAGAAGAAATACTGCTAGAGAAGGATATTCCTGGGTTTACTGCATCAGGCTGGGACTCCGGAGACCTGGGTTCAGTTTTCAGTGCTGCCATGGACTCCCTGTGTGACCTTTAGTAATTCATTTCATCGCTCTGGGCCTCAGTTTCCTCTCTAAAGGAAATATAATAATAGTGTCTTGTCTGTTTTGAGGTAAGGATTGTATTTTACTAAATGTGTGACAGCACTTAGCTGATCTCATTTGAGGCCTCTAGGTGCTACTACTATAGAAATACTAACGTATTCATAAAAGCATTCTTCTTCCTTCGCCCCAGTAATGTCACTTTTCAATACTTATCACTAAGGGCCTTATCAGCCCAGGCAATTGGATTGAGCTCTAGTGATCTCTGTTATGTAAGCAATCTTCCTATTTAGACGGCAGGGAGACAGCAGAGCCACTCCACCTTAACTGCAGTGTAGCTGTGCCCTATCTGCAATTTTGATATACAGCTAGGCCACTATATAAATATAGACCACTGGATATACTTTCCGGGTAATGTTTCTGTCAGCTCAACAATAGCAAGGGTGCACTAGTATTATCTCTATATTATGGGCACTGGTTATAGTGGTAGTGGATTTTATTCCAAAGCACATGCTGTAAAGAATTCATAAGAATTTATGTCACTCATATCCTTATTGTGCAACCCCAGGCATACATATATATTATCATATATTTATTTGGAGGTCAGCAATATAGAATGTCAGTTCCTGGCCATTTGTTACTACACTTGCATCTCAATATGGGCTCTACAAATGTCATAGCATATCTCTGCCAGTGCAATCACAGAAATTTGTCACACGTCTTAGTTTGGCCATTTCTTGGTGAAGTCTCATCTCCCTTAGTTTTCTGCAACTGGCTGCAGGCTTGGGGAAAAAAACGTCTAAGTTAACCTTCATGCCAAACGGAAAATCACAAAAAGTAAACTCAGTAATAAGAGTTCTATGCCCACAGGACCTAACCGAGCAATCCTTACTAAATTATATTCATCGACTTGAAGTCAATGGAAGTTTTGCCTGACTAAGGAAAGTACGATTAGGCCTACAATTTCACAAAGCTGAGTAAGAGGGGTGCCATGATGATGGTGAATCTGTGTTAGAGAAAGCAGTGTAATCTGGTGGACAGAGGACTAGAGACGGATTTCAGGGCACCCAAAATAAGTAATAATTTTTGAAACTGAACTGGATGTATTATGTCTAGAGATACTGAATAGTATGGCTGTCTAATCCTGCTAGCACAAGCCCCTAGCTAGTTATGGAGAAGGTTGAATAATCTGATAGCACTGCAAGTCTCAGCTGGGAGAGGGTTACAGGTTGTGACTCAAGCACCAATACCAACATTTCAGAAATGGTATTACAAAATCAGTGGCAACTTTCAACCATTTTGGTACCTGGGCCTGCTCCTGTTCCAACTGAGGCCTTGATTCAGGAAAATACTAAAGCACATTCCTAACTTTAAGCATATAAATACTACTACAAAGTCAGTAGAACTACTCACATGCTTAAAGTTAGGAATGTGCTTAAGTATTCTTCTGAAGCAGGGTCTCAGTCAGGAGCAGGAACAGCCTGGGGTGAAGTTAGTTCTCTTGCTCTCTCTCTCTCTCTCTTTCTCTCCCTCCCTGCCTCTCAAACTATTGAAGAAAATCCCCTACCCACACTCCCCCTGCTCTGGCTGTCAGTTATTTAGCTGGCAAGAACAGAATCAAACACCTGCGTGCCAGATACATGCAGCTAGCTGTATTTGTGCCACTTGCCGGTTTGATTTCAGTCAGTTGGTGGTGATGGCACACAATTCCACAACACAACAGAGGAATGATATTTTTTAAATCTTCTTGCAGCTTATCTTTCCTGCTCCACATTCCTTTCTTTGTGCTTTCTCTTGTATAATTTTCAGAGTTGATGAAACAATAGGTAATCTGCAGATGGGTGTAGTGATGTCTTTTTTGTAATCAACTAAAAACAGTGCAAGTATTTCCTGTTGAAACCTGAAGCCAAGTGGAATTCCCATTCACTCTCAGCGGTAAAGAGGAAATTTAAATTTCAGCCTAAATTAGAATCTAATATTTTTCTTTCTCCTGTGATAGATTTATTTCACATTTTATAGCCTGAGATGTTCAGAATTCATCTTTACTGAGGAAACTTTTCAAGTTTTCGTTAAGACCTTTACATTAATTTAAAATGTGCTTTTAATATGGGATAACAGTTTTATTCTTCTTTTTGGATGCAGTATATACCTGTCCTATTTTCTGCCTGCTTGTAGACTCACATCATTTAAAATTGTTTTCCAACTCCTTTCTTATAGATCAGTTAAGAGAGTTGTTCATATTGATCAAGTGGTATTTATGTTTCGGGTATATACATATATTAAAATGTATCAGATATTACATAACTGTATATTACTCAGTCCTGCTTTCAACTAGGTCAATTTCTTTCCTTTAATCCTGGAAGATTAAAACAACAATTCAAAAACAACAATAGTTATATATATATCAGAGTCTGACACCCTTCCTCACATTGTGTCGGAATTTACCCCAAGACTAGTCCCATTGACTTCAGTGGGACTATTCAGAGTTAATGTATCAAATTCTGATACCTAGAGCCTCTGCTTCCCTTGTGTTCAATGTGCCAACAGTTAAAATTAGAGCTAATCAACAGGGGTGGATTTAAGGGTTAGCAAGACTAAAAGATGGCCTGAGTCAGCATTTCATGTTGGGCTCTTCCAGATTCTTTACCTGATTAGGGGACCTGGGAGGTTTTAATGATGATCCTTACCATTGCAACCACCAGTTCTTTTGCCAGCAGGGAGTTATCCTTAAATCTACACTTGTATTGACATCCCTAGCTTCTGAGCATATCTGGGCCACTTCCTCTCCACACTCTTGTCCCTTAATCCCATTGATTCCATAGATGACTCCCTCAACTCTATTCTGTTCTCCATCCTTGACTCTTTTCCCCTCCTTTCCATTGATGTGTCAGTCTTACTAACCCACATCCATAGCTCATGCCCCACCCCCATCTCTTTTTAAGTTGTGTTTTGGGAACAGTTTTAATTTTGTTCTCTCTTTGGGTAGTTGGTGGCCTGTGTTGGGAGAGGAGAAGACAAGAAGAGAAACTTTGCTTTTTAGCTATGTATTTCTTTTTAATTATTATTTTCAATTATATATATATATTATGAGGGAGCGGGGGCAGGGATTCAGAAGTGCTCAGTATTGGTCTACTTCTGCATCTACTGAGAGAGTTTAAATACATAGATAGAAGCTGATGTTCTCTATGATATAACAGTGAGTTATTTCTGGATATAACGTTGGCATGTATTTCCAAGATGTGGATGAATGATGTCTGAGGTTTTGGTTGCGTAATTCAGGAAATAGAGGAAACTGGGCTATAATCTCTAAAGCGAGATGAGTGAGATTCTAAAAGTGAAGATGGCCTTCAGGAGGCAAACTGTTTAGTTTGGCAAATAATAATCAGTGATCTAATCTGCTCATGAAATCCCATCAATACTCGCTGCTGGAAATTAAAGGTATAGGAGATATAGGAGAATTACTAATCTATGGTATTGGGGGATGAACTATGGAAATAAAGAGTTTCTTACCTATCAATATCAGATAGTCAACATTAAATAAGTTACAATCACTGTCACAATTGGTTCATTTTTCTCATTTCATGTCTCAAAGCTAGAAATTGATACATAGAGCCAAGTTCAGCCATTGTGTTAGCAGGCACAAATCCACTGACTTCAAGTGAGCTGGATTTGTCTGTACCATGGCTGAACTTTACCCTATTATGTGGCAATTTACTATCCCATGCCAAGCAACCTCATTTACTTCAATAGGCTTCGGTAGGAAGCAATTCAGCACTAACTTCAGCCAGTGCTGTCGTCTGATGGAAATCTAACAAATATGCTGGAGCAGCAGTTATTTCTATACACCTGCAAGGGTACCTTAGATTTTTGTAGTATTTCCATATTCATACTTGAGAAATGGAAAATATGTCACCATGATCTGGTCATCTTAACAAATTTGCCTTGATATCATGTAATACTTATGGTCTATGCCATGCCCAGTCTATTCTAGATTCCCTCTGTTGACTGAATCCAGAGTGATAGCACAGAAACTAGGCAAAAGGCAAGTCACATGCTAACAGATAGCTAGGCAAATTGTAAGCAAGCATAGAGTATGCCCGTGCTAACCACAATACAGGTACAGACAGACACTCTGGTAGGCAGTGGCAGGCCATATATAGCCGCATTCTCAAGTTCTGGAAAGCAAAACAAACATAGTCTAAATGCTGTGGAACAAACTCAGGCCCATAAAGTCCAGACTCAATGAAACAGAGCACAGAGCAAACATAGTCCACAGGCAGTGGAAAGCAAACTCAGGCAAATAAACTCTAGACTCTGTGAAACAGAGCACAGATAGACACACTCCAAGCACAAGTAGAAAAGCAAACAGAGACAAATATAGTCTAAACTTAATGAAGCAGATAAATGAAACAGGAGCTGTCTCACTCTCTCTCCAAGCAAAATCTAAGCAACTTATTCCAAATACTCCTCGCTACAGCAACAAGGGTCTTCTTGAAGCCAGATACAGAAAGTCACAACCTCTCCATGGTACAAAAGGCTCTTAATTCTTATATCCTTCATCTGTTCTACTCATGTCCAGGCTTGGTAGAATGGTAATCTTCACTCTTCAATGGCAGCCACATTATCTGCTGAATCAACAACCTTCACATTCTTGCTTTTTTTCCCCCTCAGCCAAATTTAAACAGCCATTGGTCATTTCAAGGAAGCCTTAGGAATCATGGAACATTCTGATGGAAACTGCTTGGAAATTGAGTTCACTTTTATGTGTATGTTGTTTTACTGGTGGTGATATGAAAAACAAAAACAAAAAAACCCACAGCGTTAACTATTGCTCAACACTTGGAGGCAGATGTCTGACCAGTGTGGGCAGTGAAGTTCTGGAGATGTTACTCAATGACATCAAGAATTATTCCTGGAAGCCTCATCTGTCTGGGTGATCATAAGTGAGATGTATGCAGAAAGTGAAAATATTCCTATAGAGCTTCATTGCTTGGAGTTCTATGCATCCATTCCCTTGATTCACAAGGTATTTCCCCCAGCTGCATCTTGTTCTTAGTACTAGGTCTTGGAAGTCCTTGCATGCCTTCTCAGACAAATTCTTTGCATAAAGCATGGTAACACCTGATGCCAGTAAAAAACACTGATGACTTTTCCTGAAATTCGATTACCAGCTTCACCTACCTAAATATTTCTTTTCATTTATGTATATATTTTTCCCCAGCGGATGTCAGGGTGGAAACTTCACTGCTAACTTTATTTTCTATTTTTATTTTATCATACCTCTTGCACTCTGCATGCCAATGCAGTATCCCCTTTTATCTTTTCTAGTCAAGGCCCCAAGTTCTCTGTGGCAAGATGGAGATAAATTCTGTGGTGAGCCCCTGTTTTCTGCAGAATTCTAGTGCTGAACTCTATGAAAAACTGGCAATTTTGCTTCAAGAAATTCAAAATGAGGGGTTTTCTATTGAATCAAATATGATGGGCCAGATCCTCAGCTGGTGTAAATTGGCATAGCTCCATTGAAGTAATTTGAGCTATGCCAACTTACACCCATGGAGGACTTGATCCACTAATGGTAATAGAATCAGTATATAATACAGTACTATATCGCTTGTGCTGCTAATTTTAATATTTAATTTAATTTGTTTTGCTCTACTCGTGGAATAACAATTAGTTAACAAAAAAATATCATTCTTTCCTTTAGTTAAGAACTTATAGCTGAAGGAAATTTTGTAGCTAAAGAACTGATAACTAATGTACAAAAAGCAAAAGTCCCATTACCCTAATTTCAGATATCTTTATTACAACTAAGCTAATCATTCTTTTTCATTTCTCATAACAAATGCTAGGTGTGCCATAACGTTTTAAATAAGTTGCTAATAATGATTAGGACTTTTTTTTTAATAATCTAAAAAAATAGATTTAATTGAAAATAGAGGAAAACTACAACTTGTTTTCTGTTTTCTCCGTTGTTATTTTTTTTTATTTCAAGAGGATATCATTGGGTCTTTGAATAAGAGTCAAGCTAAAATTAATGTACAGTTCTCTTCTGAATCAGTTAATCTTCTAGTTGTGTTTTCTCCTTCATATGTGTTCATTCAAGGAACACCTATGAAAGCTATTCATTGACATTCAGGACTGACCAATGAAAATGTTATTGCCCCTGGTCTTGTGTTCTCAGAAGAAGGGGGAAAAAAAACATGTAGCTTAGTTATACTTAGTCGCCTCATAATCCTCTATGTTTATGAACCCTAATTATATATAAATATTTTTATGGAAATGTGCTGTGTTTAATAAGAAAACTGGATCACAATAACTGAAGCTCTTGTGTGGTATGATGACACAAACTGTCTGCACCCCAGTGGCAGCTAAATCTTAATAAGTTGCACACAGGAACCAATCCTACCAAAGCATGCCAAATAAACCCTGCAAAGGATATGAGTGCTCACAACTCTCATGGACTTTACTGGGAAATGAGAGCACTTGTAATGTCAGAAGATTTAACAACCAGGCCCATTAGAACTTAACAAAAAGTGGCATTCGAAGCAGAAGACAAGATGTTTCTCCAGGGAACCTGCTTTTTTTAGAAACATCTTATGTAGGAACATGCTTCCCCAATTCTCAAGGTGTGATCCCACAAAGCATGGAGCTCCCAATGAAATAAACTGAGGGCTCTGGGCACCTCTTCTGAGGCCCAGACCCTCAAAAGGTATTTAGGTGCCCAACTCCCATTGAAATTATCCTAAATATCTTTGAGGAGTTGGACCTCAGTGCCATTGAAGGTCAGATCTATTGTTGTTACAAAGAGGAAGCCAGCAAGACATGAAAGACCCAAAATAAAAGACCGCATTCACGGTACATTAGCTATCTGAAACAGCACAGAGTAATGCCAACAAATGTTTTGTTGATCTGTATCTAATTTCAGATGAGGAGGAGATGTTGGATTTCTCAGCTAAACTGTGAAGAGCTCTCACACAAAATACCTTTGTGTGTGTGTGTGTGTGCGCGCATGCACATGCACAAAAGTGTCAGAGTGACCTTATATTTCATTCTCGTATGCATTTTATCATCATCTAGTCCATAATTGGTCTATTTGTTTAGTTTATTCATACACATTGGCACAGCATTTTGTTTGATGAAGGCCCTCAAGTTGCATGGTAGAAGGAACAATGAGACCACTTGCTGACAGCTACAGCTCAGATCAAAAAGAGGCAGGCAGGGATCACACAGCCTAGAAAACACTAAAAACAGATTTGTTCACCCATATATTTTCACTTCGGTGCTAAAACAGCACATATAACTATTTATATACTATTTCAATTTGTTATAACAGGTATTCATATGGACTGCATTTTCATCAGTTAGAAATACATAAAATAAATTATATGAATTAGTAAATAGAAAGATTCAATACATGAACTAGGGGCCAAACTGAGTCCCATTTTGACTCTTGTGCTGTTAAATCCACTTAAACCAGAGCTCAATTTGGCCCATAGAGTTTTGCAGCAGCTGTGAAGTTCTGCAGTTAGCTTATATAAGCCTGACTGAGTTTATGCTTGTAGAGTACTAAGTGGTTAGGGGGACACTACACACTGAACTCTTGCCTCTTTGGGGAAAAAGTATAATAAGCGGTCATTTTTGTATGTGCATAAATGGGAAATGTTGAATCAATCTTTGAATGGCTCTCTCTAGGCAGCTCAGCTCACTTGTTTCTCAATCAGTTTTTTTCTCAGTTCTTCTTTTGAGGTTTTGATAATTTACTTAGACTGACTTTGAACATTTGCAATAAGAAAGCCAACTAAAATTTAATTCTACATAATTACACAACTACTATTGTAGAGTGGAAAAGGTACATATGGGATGCATATGGAAGGCAGATAGATGCAAAGATTCAATAAACTGACTACTTTTCAAAATTACCATGGGTATATCATCTATTTTGACCACCCATTATAGCTTGGACCTGAATTTCTGTTTTGAATTACATCTGTATATTTATTTATCATCCTAGAATATACCAAATTCCAAAACAGCAAACCAAGGCATAACAATGTAATATTTTCTAATGTGTGAGGAAGCCCTGCTTCTGCGGCTGTCTTAAAAATCAGATGGCTATTCCACATGCCCAAATAGGGTGGAATTTGGGGAATTACCCTGGCAGCATTATGAAATCCCACCCATCACAATTACTGATGATAAATTACATTCTATTAGTTAAAATTATTCTACAAATATAATGGAGGAGATTCTCTACTGCCTTAAACCTTGTGTAGTCATTACATGTGCAAAGTGAGAATAAAACACTATCTAAGTCAGATCAGTACTTTTGTATAGTCACTTTGTACTGTGTAAATGGCTACATGAGGTACAAGGCAGTAAAGAGCCATGTCAGTCGGCCTGATTCACTGCTGTGTTACTCTGTTTTTATGCCAGTGTAACTTCATTGATTTCAGTTGTTACACCAGCATAAAGTTGGATTAACACAGTGCTGAAGCAGGCCCAGAGTGTCTACTGTCATCATCTTCATCATGTTCCTATTACGCCTCTGGCTCCTCCACTCCTGTCTGTTTCTGGCAAGTCCTTCAATGGTTCCCCAGCTGTGACCCAGGTTTTTCAGCTTGGCTTCCACAGCTCTTCGCCATGTTGTTTTCGGGTGGCCTCGTTTTCGCTTCCTTCAGGTGTCCATCTTACTACTACTCTGGTGATGGAATCAGTTTCCACCCAAAGCACATGATCAATCCATCTCCAGTGCCTCCTGGCAATGAGGTGCTCAGATCCTCTTGGCTGCACAGTGTCAATAGATCTTGGTTTGAGATTGTTCAGGGCCAAAAGATACAGAGGATTTTTCTGAGGCAGGTTGTATGGAATGAAGACAGTTTGGACATGTCATGCTTTCTCATTCCCCAGCATTCTGCACTATAAAGTAGTGTTGAAAGTACACAGCTCTGATAAATCTTGAGTTTGGTTTTGGTGTTGTATTTTGAGAATTTCCAGACTGTATTTAAGCTCCTGAAGGTGTTCCTGGCTTTATTGATTTTGTTCCGGATGTCCTGGCTTGTTCCACCATCCTGGCTGATGGTGCTGCCCAAGTATGTGAATGTTTCTACATTGGTGAGAACATAATCCTCTATCCGTACTGGTGATGGTGAGGCAATATTAAAGGTCACGATATCTGTCTTACTGTGGTTGATTTTCAGTCCAATTTGCTGGTTGAATGCATTAAGTTGAGTTGTTTTTTCTTGTATACGGTGTTGGGTATGTGATAGGAGAGTGACATCATCTGCAAAGGGATGAGAAGAGTGTCCATTTAACGCCTCTTGGCATGTCTTCTGTTATACGCCGGCAACATTGAAGAGGATGACACACCCTTGACGTACTTCTGTTTTGACTTCAAAACTGAGCTCACTGTGATCAACACTGCATGTAAAGTTGAAATAGAAGCTTTTGATGACATTGATTATATGGAAAGGAATTCCATATGCCCAAAGAATGTGCCATAGGCTGGTCCTGTGAATGCTATCAAAAGCCTTCTCAAAGTCTGTGAAATTTATGTAGAGTTGGCGTTGCCATTCTAAGCACTGTTCTGTTATGTTTCATAGAGTGAAGATCTGCTCTGTCCATCCACGCCCTTTCCGAAAACCAGCTTGCTCTTTTCTGAGAACGCTATCAACTGCTTTTGATATATGCTGGACTATGATCTTACACAATACTTTGCTTGGCACAGATAAAAGTGTGATACCACGCCAGTTATTACAATCACTGAGAGTTCCTTTCTTTGTTATCTTCACTATAACTCCATTGGTGCACGCATCTGGCACTTTTTCCCCTTTCCGAGACTGATGTAAATAGAGGGGTCAGGATAGATGCTGCTAATTTAGGATTTACCTTGAACAATTTTGCATTCAAGTTAACCTTGCCAGGAGTTTTCCCATTTTTTAAGGATTTGATGGCTTGTGTCTACTGTACTTTGTATCAATTATTAAAACTTAAAAAGCACTGGGACTTCTCCAATAAGAAGAGATATTTTGATTACTTGTGTCAGCATACAAAACAACCATAGTTTTAATCCCTGTTGGTAACTCTTTTATTCCTGAAGACTGCACTGTTGTGCACCTATCCATGTAAATGTATTGCATTTAAATATTAGCAGTAACTCACTGGCCACTAACAACAGCGGAATTCCAGATGATGAAAAATTTGAAATGTATATTTTTACAAATCCTGTTTGTGGTTGTTATCTTTAATAATGCCAAATGATTTACCAACGTCTCTGAAGTGTAAGTAATAAACACTTCCATCTGTCTGGGGGCTGCTCCAGTTTGTTCTCAACTTTGAGTCATTTTACTATCATCTGGGAGTTCTCAATCTCCCTTTTTGCTTCTGTTTTCAGGAGATGGTAAAAAAGCCAAATCATGAGTTTGGGTTACAATGAAGGTTTTCTTAATGTAGGGTCAGAGTTTCCAAGAAAGATTAGGATTCACCTCTAGGAGAGCAAAGCCTACCCCTAGGAGATCTGGACATCCAGTAATTTTAATGGAAATTGGGCCCAATTTCATTAGGAAGCTTTGAAAATCTCAGCCTAAACTTCCATGAGAAACTATAGTTAGTGTGTGAGTGTGTGTGTGTGTGTGTATAGAGACAACAATGCACAAAGCAATTTTACTTTCCACCTTCAAATCCTTCCCCTCAGACCACCTTTATTTTGTTCACCTTTCCATCTCTCATCTGTGCCCTAATGCTGTCTGCTCCTACTCTCATGCCTGATCCTTAATGGCATTGTATCTCTCTAACTCAGGGCTGCAAGTTGATGAGCGATGAAGGCATTTGGCAACTTGCAGTACATTGCAGGGTCAGTCCCTTACATTGTAAACTCCTTGAGGCAGGAACCTCATTTTCCTACATATTTGTGAATAATCAGGCACACCTATAGCACTATGGATATGATCCTGCACTGCTGAGATTAATGGTGCAGGATCAGGTATTATAGGAATCAGTGAGAATCTGTTGCCTGTAGTGCCTTTTCTGCAAGGAATTCAAAGCACTTTACAATCATTTAAGCCTCACAACATGCCTGTGGGGTACAGCAGACTAAGTAGGCCTGTAGCATTTCTTTACAGAGCCAAGTACATTTATTCAAATGTAGCTGAATAATAATAATGAAACCATGACCTACCATGACACTTACGTTCCTCAGGAACAATGAAACTGTCAACCACAAGGTTGAGACTCGTGAGTATGGGTGACAGAACTTTTTCGGCAGCTGGCTCACAACTGTAGAACTCACTTCCGTAATAGATTAGGATGACCATGAACTTCCAGTGCAAAATGTACTTCTTCAATTTAGCTTTCCCACAATATCAACAAACAAGCAAACGAAACCTTAGTAGAAAAGTCTTGCAGTTTAATTAAAAAAAAGAGAGAGAACCTTTGTATAGGTTTTTGAGTTATGCTGTAGAATTGAACAGGGAATAATAACTCTGCCACAGAATTCTTTAGCATGGTTCAAAAAAAAAACAAAAAAAAACAAACAAACACCACCCTATGGAAAGAATCTCATTCTCTATTATGTTCTATCAGTTTAATAAATGTATGTAGAACCCTATCACATTTCTATAAAATCCTATTGATTTCATCTCTCTTCATTTCTATAGGATTTTTGCATAAAGGAAATGGTGTGAAGGAAAGGTATTGAAAGCAAACTTTCACAATATAATTGTTTAGAGTTTGTTAGTGCCTCTCATACTCTGGTGATGGGCATAGTGCATGTGTATATGCTTGCAATACAATAAATAATATAAAGATGATTTCTTAAATAAAGACTGCCAACTCAAGGAAGCAATGGAAATCCAACCTACAAGAGATATTATAGAAGTTGAAAGATGCTAGGATCTGTACCAGAAGGTAGCAAAACTTTGGGAATCCATGGGACAAAGGTAGCATGACTTAAGAAAAAGTTATCCATGTAGGACTGATATTTTAGGGTTTGCACTTTAGTACGCCCACTCTACCCTAGGTTAATTTAACTTGCCTTTCAGAATGGGCTATTACCACCCACACACTTCAAACTGCCAATCTCCGAGTCTACTTACCCTGTTTTTAAAATAATTATTTCATATGATGATCCTAAACACACTGTGGTATCTTTGCTTTCCAAACCAGTTTGCCATCTACCAAAAGCATTCATGTACAATATAAATTCCTAAACGGAATGCAAGCAGCTATCATTCCTCATGGAAACTTCACTGTCACCCATGCTGGGTTTGCTAAAAGTTGCCATTTCCCCCCTATGTTCCCCAGTCCCCTCACTCTTTCATAAACACTCCTCCATCCCCTTATGTTCCCCCTGTGCATATAGTAACGCTGGAGTTGCCACAGTCTCCTTAATGTCTAATCCTCTAACACTGGGAAAGCATTGTATTGCAGCACTAATGCAAGGATGAATTCTGGAATGTGGAGCCTGGAGAGAGGCTTATAGAATAAGAAAGAAAGAAAAAGGGAAGAGGAAAAAGGAATTGAGAAGAGAAAGAAGTCAAAACCACACATGGGACAGAAGGGAAAAAAAGGGATTAGGTGACAATATCCGACTGCACTGAAGGGTCAGGAGAATTAAGCTTCAGAGCAGCTTGCTCAATGTGTGTCGGGATAAAAAGATTCTGATCTGAATGGAGGTGGTTCAAGTGCAGGCACATTGTGGAATGCAATAGGAGTCTGCTAGGGAACATTTAAGAGAGTTGTGCATTACTTTCATGTAGCAAATAATATATATTGTTTGCCGGGCAAAGATCTGAGCCTCCCCTGTCACTTTTACAAGCTCGTTACAGAAGGACTAAAAATGCAAGAATGTAAAGGAATAGTGCTGAGTTTAAATAAAATAATTTGAATGCTTCCTACAATGTTTTATTATTGCATTTTATGTTTAAATTAAATACAAAGTTAAAAGATCCCCAGAGAGTGAAAAATCAGCATATTGACTTCAATGAGCCATGCCAATACACACCCGTTTAGGATGTGGCCCAAATACTTCAGGCCCTGATTTTCAAAACCTGTGAAGCCAAAGCCACGTTAAAAAATGCATGTGCAATTGGCTGCATCATTTCGACAGCAGGCCATTTTCACATGCAGGTGCTGAACTTTATTAACTATGTGTCAAATAAGATAATGGAAAAATAAGTTTTTCATGCAATATGAAAGGCCTGAAAGTCTTCCATGTGGCTGTTAATTGTTTAATTGGAAAACTGAAGATAGATACTTTGATTTCCCATGAGGTTGCACTTTGATCACAAGGGTGGTTAAAAAATAGGTGATCAAAATTAGAGAAGGTCTAGGAATGAAATACACAATCTGCTTGAGTACCTGCAGTTACTATAAAAGCAACAGGGAACCAGTCCTTTCTGAAACCTGAAAATGACAGGTTAAAAGAGGTGGTACCTGAACAAGTGTCCTCACCTCCTGATACCTCCCCCAAATATGGCTTCTTGGTCCAGAAGCCAATATTGTCTCATCTCTATTCAGCACCACTGCCGAGCATGAAGTCAGAAAGTAAACAGAAACATGAGGAGAGGGAGGAGATACATCAAGAGTAATGAAGAAAAAAAGGAGAAAAAATAGCTTCTTAACTGTGCAAACAGAACCCACCCAAAGTCAAGTAACTGGCATAAAGCATGCTCTGCAGATACAATAACATAGCAGGAAAAATCATAAAGGCCTTTTCAACTGGCATTTGCTAATCCATCATCATCATCATCATCATCATCATCAGAGAAGGGTCTGAAGTGGAATATCAAGAGCAAAGTGACTGAAATTAAGGTCAGTTTAAAATGAGCATGGCATGGGCCCATCTCCAGTCACCAACAATCAGCCAGATTTAAGGAAGGAATAACTCAGAGAAGTTTCAAAGTATAAAACGCATTCCATTCACTCATTTAAAATACTTTGGGCTGTACTTTTCGGTGAGGAGATTGTGAGAATCTTCTGCAAGAATAACTGAAGGAGATTCTGTTTTTAAGTGTGTGTTGTTTTTTTGAAGGGGCAGGCAGGACATAACTCATATACATTTGCTTAAAAAAAAGAAGAGGCTTACATAGATCAGTGTGAGTAGAACATGTTTCCTTCCTACTCCCCAGTGGTAACACCTATGACCCGACCCCAGACCTGACCTGGAAGCTGAAAAAAGAAGAACAAAAGACATGGTCTTCAGGCTTCATGACCGTGTCTTTACAGAGTTGAATGTTTGTACATAGGCATTGGGGAAGTATGGTGTCAATTCTTCCCTTGAGAAATGGATGTGATGATGCTGTCAATGCACATTTTTCAATGGTTACATTCCTCTGATTCAGGGTAAAATCCTGATCCTAGTGAAGTCAATGGCAAAACTCCCATTAACTCCAGTGGGGTCAAGATTTCACCCTAGGAGTTCTTAAAGTTTGATAAACCCAAGTTCACAGCAGCAGACTCGCCTCCACAACCATGTCTTATAAAATGTATGTATTTTCCTTCTTTCCTCTGTGTTCTGTGGCTTGGCTTTTATTGCAGCTTGTCCTGTTACAGTCAAACAAAACTGAAATCCATGGCCACCATGCCAGAAATCAAAACAGCAGCAACACAATACATATTCCTCTATGTAAAGGATATGATCTGACTGACCTGAGAATGATGTATTAAGTGAAAAATCCCTTGCCCAGTGCACAGAGGAAATACAGACAGTGTGCTAGGGTACGGTCACTTGCTCTGTGTGTGTGTGCTTTGAACATAGACAAATGCTATTCAGCTTGGATGGAGCCAATATTCTCACAAGCCTCAAATTGTTAAAGAAAAACAGACAAATCATTTTTCATGCTTTTGCTCCTTTTTCTTTGAAAGTCCTGCCCAAAGAGATAGATAGTTGGAACTCTGAATTTTGGGAGAGTTATTCACATACACACACACACAAAGAGGGAGATATCCTTTAATATTTTTAATGTAAAAATAAAAGGACAGATAGTGCATCCCTTATGCAGTTGCACAGTGTGGATGGGTAGTAGTAGGGAAGGAAGGACATAAGTAGCCTTCTTCCCCACTTCAACGCCTTTGTGCAGCCTGGTGCAGGCAGTATTCTGAGTAGCATAAAACCTGACCTCACTCCCAAAGAGGTGCTACTTCCTCAGAAGGGGCAGGCTGGTTAGCAGAGCTGGACAACACTTAGGCCTTGTCTATACTGTGTGGGGGAGAAGGGGAAATCGATCTAAGTTACGCAACTTCAGCTACGTGAATAACGTAGCTGAAGTAGGCGTACTTAGATCTACTCACCACGGTGTCTTCACTGCGGTGAGTCGACTGCTGGCGCTCCCCCATCGACTCCGCCTGCGCTCTCGCCCTGGTGGAGTACCGGAGTCGACGGGAGAGCGCTCCGGAGTCGATTTATCACGTTTAGACTAAATGAGATAAATCGACCCCTGCTGGATCGATCGCTGCCCGCCAATCTGACGGGTAGTATAGACATACCCTCCGGGAGGCATTAAGAGGTGTAAGTTGTGGGCACAAAGTCTCTAGATACACAGGATCTCTAGGCAGCATGCTCCTTCCACAAGGGCCATCACATGAGGTGGTAGAGCTTCTCACCAGACCTTATTACGGGTTGTGTCTAAATGGCATGATCAAGGCCTAAATAAAGCTTGACAGTTTTATATCTTGCCCATAATTGTAGCCAAATAAAACTTAAGAGAAGTTCAAAGACAGTTCAGTTAGTATTTTGTTTACATTTTCAGTATATCATGATTCTGGCTGGGGACAGAAGTGGCAAAATACAGAAATAAGAAATTCTTGGACTCTCAAGAGAAAGCCTACCATAAGATATCTAGGTGAGGCCTGCAGACCAAACAGGTTAAATAATCTAAATAAGATTTGACAAGTATCTAGACTTTTGGCTGCTTAACTAAGACAAAGCATATCACTGCCTGTCTATCTTTGGCATTTCTAAGACACCCATCACCATAAAACCTAGCCTTTTGGGAATCCTTCCATCACTAGATTCAGGAAGACATAAATTGCCATGGCTTTTATCCATATTAAAAAGTTAGAACAGGGAGTATGGGACATTAGAAAGGTACTTTCTGAGCCAAAGAGTAGCCTGGACTTAAACCAAATGCCTTCATTCTCACTTTGAAATTCTCAACACACTGTGATTGGGGCCCAGTCATGAAATGCCTTCTGTATGAAATGCCACTTGTAGAGGCCAGTTCTCCCATGCATTTCCATAGTTAAGCTTCTCCTAACCAATTTTGGTCCATTTCTAGAATTTTGTATCAAAATTTCAGATCACAAGAGCTTTATTGGTTTATTCGTACAGTCAGATGCCTTAAAGAGTTCCCATCCCTAGATTCTAGAACTTGTACAAGTATTAACGTACACAGAACTAAGTAAAAAAAGCAAAAGAGGACTTCCTCATCCAAACCAGTCCCAACCTATGTAATAGAAATGTACCCCTTTAAAACAGTATATCACAAAATAATAAGCTTCCATCTCTAGGCAATCAGCCTTTCCCTCCCAGAAAAAGCACAGGAAAATAGATGAGTCCTCTGGGTCAACAATTTGGGTTCCATCTGGCCCAGGTGGGCAGTCATTACTTTTGGTGAACAAACACCAAAACAAACGAAAACGGGGGGAGGGATAGCTCAGTGGTTTGAGCATTGGCCTGCTAAACCCAGGGTTGTGAGTTCAATCCTTGAGGGGGCCACTTGGGGATCTGGGGCAAAATCAAGTACTTGGTCCTGCTAGTGAAGGCAGGGGGCTGGACTCAATGACCTTTCAAGGTCCCTTCCAGTTCTAGGAGATGGGATATCTCCATTAATTTAATTTAATTTAATTTAACACCGTTGATTGCTTTTGATTGCATTTCTCAGTGACTGCTTGCCCAGACATTTTTTTACAAGGCAGCTATTTTTAATTCAGTCCTGCTAATCGCGGTCAATACCAGCAATCACAGCATGCTGTTTGGTTGTTTTGTGACAGAACTACCAGCATGTTGATTTCATGTATTTCCATTGCAGCGATATAGTTCTCTTCCTGGTGACAACACCCAGCAATGACTTTTTTTCCACATCCCTCCTGAGCACATGAAAGCAACTTTCATTTTCTTTGATACAGATCAAACCAAGTGTAGCATTTCACAGAAGAAGATGAGGTCTCCTGAGCTGACCTCCAAGGCATTATTCTGCAAATAAAGCATATTAAGGCTGGAGAGAAAAGATATTTTCTTAAAATCAGAGGTCCAAATACCCACTGCTTGCATATACTCCCAAATAGTCTACAGGTAACTCAGCCACTGCTAGTGGGTACCTGAAAAAAATTACTAGCCTGTGCTCAGTTACTCAAACAACTTTTGCCAAACTGAATGCCTGGAGTCAAACTATTGTTTCATTCATTCAGCACCACTGCTGAAGCATGAAGGAAACTTCCACCCTTATCCTCCCCCCTCACCCTCACCACCATCCCCCACCAACCACACACAGAGATGTGAGAAGGGAAGGAGATAAAATGAAAGCAGTGAGAAATTATGTATCTCAATTTTGTTGTGCGGCTTCTGTTAGCTCCCACTCCATCCAAGGCAAAGAACGAGGTGTGGGCTGCTGGTCAGCTGTGGCATATGAATAATTCCTTATTTTTTTACCTTTATGTTTAATAGAATCATAGAAATGTGAGATGAAAATCTATAATGTAATGTTGGGAATCACCCTGGCCAAATGTGGCATTGTTTCCTGTCTCGCTACTTGTGTAAACATATTTTCAAAATCCAGTGCAGGATTTTAGTAACAAAACTCTCATTGACTGGAGGTGAATATCAAGTTCAAGTTTGTTTGGCTTCCACCAATACAAACAAAAAATGGACATAATATTCAATATGGACTATCTTTAATTAATTAATTAATAAGAAGTTCCCCCATTGAAAGTACCTGGTATCAATTCCAAGTCCATTTTCAAGATCTACAATATGTAAAATAATGTCTGTATTTGGTAGAAGTTAACCCAATCCCCAGTGTATTTGTACAAGGCTTTCTAATTCAGCATCCCATTGCATAGAATTGGAGTGTGAGACTCATAACTCCAAATATCTTCATTTTATATAATGAAAATATAGTAAATTAATAAAGAAAAAAATACTAATTAAAGTGTTCACAACTTTCAAAGAGTTGACTTTGAAGAGTAGCACACCCTTGTTTGGTATGTTTATGGACTTCATTCTCCTCTCACTTACAACAGTTCCACAGTAGAGTAACTTCCCTGACTTCAATGGAGTTACTTGTCATTTATACCGGTATAAATCAGACGAGATGCAGGCTCTTTGAAACAGAAATGAATCAATAGAGGATAGTCTTCTAAAAATAAAGTCATCTCCGAACATAATATTATTTCAGTCTCCTCTCAGTCTCTCTCTGAACTTAGTGACGCTTTTCTCTAAAGGTGTACTGATCTCAGTGCTTATTGCAAAACAACCAACAAACCTCATCATTTCTCTATACATTTCCACATAATGTAGGATCTGGTTTTAAACTACTGTGGAACAAGCATGCTATCACTCAGTGCTTCCAGGTTTGGTATTTGTGAGGCTGATCACACTTTAAATTAAGTTTCTATTTATAAATAGTTAATACATGAATAATTGATGTTTTTTGAAACAGTTAATACATTATGAAGTCCAGTAGTTCATCAGTTGCTTATAATCATAGCATGTAATAATCTATAACACTTTCTTCTCATGCGCTTATAACCATCTATGACTCACAATACTCATGTTTGTATCATGCTTAGAACATTCATTAATACTTTGTATAAATTGGAACCTTATCATAATCTATTAATATTGTTAATAAAGTGCACTGTGAGGTCTTTAACTCTGACTTTCTGCAAAAGTTATTGGGTTCTTTTTACATAGAGATTAGCTCAAAGCAAACTCCAGATCAAAGTCACCCTATTCTATTCTATTTAGGTTCTTATACTGTACTATCTGAGTACCTTCCAGTAATGCATTAAGCAACATAACTAACATCTGTCACATGTTGTTTGTCCTTTCATCTTCTCCTCAGGAGAAGTGTGCGCAGTGCAGTGGTTTATTTTGATATAGGTTTTCTGTGCTTTTGTTTGTTTGTTTTGTGTTTATATATTTTATATACATACGTATTTATTAGACAATTTTCACCATGTGTGAGATTAACACCAAACATTTTTTTCTGGGTTGGCATTTCACAGCGGAATGAGAAGATAAGCTTTCACTGAGACATAGGACACACACAATTTAAGAATTGGATATAAAATTGCCATGAAAAGGTTTTATGGATCTCTTATAGAGAAATGAAATCCACAGTCTAAGTTGCCTAACATAGGGCTTGATTATGCAAAAAACTGAACATCTCTTGAAGGGTGCTATGTATCCTCAGCTGTCAGTGGCTTCACTGGGTATTCAGGGCACTCTAGAGCACACCAGTACTTCACAGGATTTGGCCATAGAGAGAACAGGCAATGCGATGATGAACTCAACAGAAGACTCAGCTGGAAAATCTGACTAAACATGACACCTGCCCTCATTCCCAAAGAGAATTTGACCTTTTAAATAATAATTTTGCACATTTTTATCTGATCAAATGATGTTTCTCCTCCACCTCCCACCTCATTTTACTATTAAATTGCTGGATGTTACAGCTGAAGGAAGGGGCTGGAACTGGAAGGTTGGTCTCTGAATGCTCAGTCTTCCAAGCCCACCTATTAAGAAGTTGGAAAATATCCACTACCTTATTAGGAAGCCTCAGAAATCTCTTCCCCACCATATACACATAAGAACGCTTGGAAGCAACTAGTGTTCCATGAACTAATTCCCTCCAGCTAACCTGGCAGCGCTTTAATGAAGGGGTATGTATAGAGATAGGCCAAGGCTGTAATGTTTAGAACCACATTTGAATCAAAAATTCCCCAGAAGATTCAGAATGTTGAGTTCCCCTACTTTTAGAGGTGACATCACAGGGACACAAACTGCAATGTTTTCTCAATGGCAGGATGCCCATGCAGGTGCACCAGTTTGTACACAATTATTTCCTCCTGGGCTAATTCTTTGTATAGATCACAATGCTGTTTCTACAACTGAAGGTGTTTCAGCCCTAACAGAAATAGTTTGAAGTATTTCAAACCAAATCATCCATTGTCTCCTTAGGGCTTAAGGATGCCATAAATAATACAGGAGTGAAATAACCTGGTATTTGGTACAAGATAGCATGCAAAATGGCCTGACTCTGTAGCATGAAGGGAATGCCACTTACACTCTGCATCATCACTAGAAGTCCTGTGCAGAGCTGCCATTAGAATTTTTGGCACCTCCAAGCAAAAATAAATCTCAGTGCCATGAATCAGACACATGTATTTGCATCTGCAGGAACCCCTTCCTCACTTCATTGCTCCATGGGGCTTCTAGTTTCAATGACCCCCTTCCCCCAAGACTGGCCTGGGGTGTGTGTGTGTGTGGGGGGGGGGGAGATATGTCTGTGGAATGTGAGCTGAAGAATAGCTCATCCTTTTTCATTCATAGCTGCTGACAGCTTCAGAAATGCATTTTTCTCTTACTGCTCCTGTGACTGAGAGAATCTGTTACTTATACATCCGTTACTGAACCTGGTATCAGGGTTTGTATTGAATAAATAACTTGAGTCTCTTGTGAAAGCATTTATCAATTCACAGTACGTGGAACAGAAAAAGAGTTTGGTTTTATATATATCCTTTAACACTTAAAGTACCCTAAAGTGCTTTACAGGGCAATGATTTATATACTAGTTAGTGGAGTGACTGCGTAGATAAGCCAGCAGACATGCAGCAGCAGTTCACACATTGCCATGGACATTATTATTATATGAATTGCAGACTAGCCACTGGTGCTTAGTCCCAGGGGGCTGGGTGGGCTTGAGAATCTGAGCTGCTGTCTGAGCCATGACATCCACATGGCTATTTTTAGCACGCTAGCTTGAAATGAGCGAGCACAAGTCTGTCTACCCAAGGTGGGAGGCAGCTGCAGTGTAGACGTACCCACAGCGGGTTGATGTGGTCAGAGTGATGAGCTGAGAATATGATTTTAGCAGCAGCATTGGGAATAGAGTTGAGGAGAATAAAATTGCAGTAGTCAAATCAAGAAAGTAGGAGGGTGCAGTAGTCAAGATGTGAAAAAATTAGGGTTTGGATAAGAGTTTGGGCTATGTGAACAGAAAGGGAAAGGACAACTTTTAGAGATGTTGTGTGAGAATATTCCTTTTTTGCAGCTCCTGGAACAAGAAAACAGCCAATATTTCATTAGGGGAAAATGGGAAAAATCACACTTGATGGCTGCCAGAAATGGAGAACGTTTTATGAAGAATATCTGAAGCATAGTCAAAACTTCTCAACTGCGATTGCAGAGTCACGGGGTCACGTGCCCCCCCCCACACACACACACACGATTTCTGCCAAGGTTTATATGCCCGACCCTGAACCCTGCTGCATATCACCCAAACCTTTAAATTGAGCACCCCCACTATCAACAGTTACACATTGTCTCTATCTGTATGCTTCCACTGCTCTTCCCAGATTGACTGAGATTAGCTACAATGCAAAGGCAGAGTGCTTCCCTGCCATGATATTTAGGGAATTGAACCTCATATTGTTCTACCGAGGACACTTTCTGGCAGTCTGGAAGCAAAAGCAATACTTGCAATAGTGTTTTTTTGAGTTAAGAGAAATAATACTTTGCACATTTTGAGTCCTTTCTTCTGAGCACCTCAAAGCAACTTTACCATCATTAACTATCACAGCAAGCCTGTCAAGTAGGTAAATAATATTATAACTATTTTACAAATATGTAAATTGAGGTTCAGAAATATTCAGTAAGTGAGTATCTAAAAGTCACATGGCAAATCAGTGGAAGAGCTAGAATAGAACACAGGAGTCCTGATTTCTAGTACCCAGTTCTAACCACCAGGTAACACTGCTTCCCAGTTGTTATAAGGAGTGATCCAAAAGCCAGTGAAGTCAATGGGAGTCTTTCCATTAGCTCCAGTGGGTTTGAGATCAGGCCCACAGAGTTCAGTTAATAAAGGTTGAATTGTGCTAGCATTTGCAAGCACTGCTACTATATAGCAAGAGATCATGACAGTTATAAATAGTGAATAAAGAAATGTGAGATCCAGAAGTTAAAAACCGTTGTCTCATGGGCTTCCACATACCTCTCCTTGCATTTAGAGTTTAAGAAACAAAACAGTTCAGGGTCAAATGTTTCAGGCTGCCCTTAATAACAGTGGCCCTGTTGAACACTTTTCCTTCTGCTTGCTACAAAGGTTAAAAGAGTAGGAAATGCCCATTATTGTTTGACCTTGTGTCACACAGACTGGCAGGAATCATATTTAAGGACCAAACATGTAGTTATTTTTAGTCCATGTAATTATTCTGAAGCCAGGGTTGAGGCAAATAAAATCAGCAAAGTTAGCAAAGAAAGGAGATAAAATGGTTATTCTCTTTTTTCATCCTGACATGAATATTTGCCTCAACAACAAGAGTTTCTCTTCTGCTTCCTCACAGAATGTTGAATAACTTCCACCCAGGTTACATAAAAGCACGCCCATATTTCACTTTCCTGTGTGGCCACTTTACAGTGATGTATACAAAGCCTTTGTAACCCTCAGTTCTATTATCGTTTCCGAAGGATGCATCCTGCCTGGAAAACAGCAAAGGAAGGGAAACAGTTTCTAGCATTATTTCCTAATTAAACTGTTTGCACCATATGAAGTCTCTAAAGAGTTCCTTCCTTTTCTCCTCCCTCTCTTCTTGTTTACTAAAAACAGAAGATTCAAAAAGACAGCATGAGAGAGATACAGGGAACCAGATTTTAACCTCAGGGACAAGAGGTACTGGAGTTATTCCAGATTTACACAAAACAAAGATCCAAATCTGGCCAATTATTTGTGCAAGCGAATTGATAAAAATATTCTGTGCAGACGAAAAACCCACCATTTCTGGAGTGCTACAAATATATAAAAACATGGTTTACTGGAGGTTAATTGAACAGGATTGGGAAATTAGGATCTAGATTTAGTTCTCGATGCAAGCTTTCTCTGCATTCAGAAGTGTCTTTGTACTACAACTTGGTGATCTAGTCTGGTGTTTGGAGAGACTGGCTCAAGACATGAGGCTCAGATTCAGATCTGGAATGAGATTTGAGCTTCCACAAAGTTTAGATGTTTTCAGATCTTGTGTCTCAATCTGAGTCCCTCTCCAATAAATAGTAAAACAATAACATTCATGCACTTATAAAGGACTTCATATCTTCAAAACATTTTACAAAAATTAACTATTTAGTCCTCACACAAACCCGATGGGGTAGGTTCTATAAATGTTATCAATCCCTCTTTAAAGATAACTAAACCTGAACTGAGACCCAGAGAGGTGAAATGACACTACTATGTTGCACAGCAACTCACTGGCAGAGACTGTGACTGGATTAAAATGTAGAAACTCCTGGCTCTTTCCCTTCATGTTCAGAACACTAAACTTGGCTGCCTCTCTAAAAACCTAACATTAAAACAACTAGTTATACTAAATTAATCCCTGCTGTACCTTCAGGTAAGATTCCCCAAGAGTTACAACAGGATACATTTGGCCTACTGAGCAATTACAGGGGGATTTTCACATAAATCAAGCTCCTTACCAAGAATACTGTGTGAAAAGATATACCAGTTGTGATTGAAACTGATTCACATTTTGTTTAGTGTTGGATATGAAAACCAGTTCAGAACAAAGAAGAATTATCCACAACTTTAGTCTATATCTGGTACAAAATCTGAATGATTGTAGGAGCAGTAGTGATCTGTATGCTCTGTATAACTATGCTATGTATAACCTGTTTGCTCAAAAGGCCTTACTTCCCCCCCACCTCCCACCCTTTTGTCTCCTCTCCCTCTCGGAATACCTGTAAAGTGGCTTTCCCCCTCCCCCTCCCTTCTGGAATGCTTGTGGGATGAATGGGTTGGTAGAACAGCTGGAAGATCAGAAGAGCTTCCAGGTAGACAAGGTGTCTGGGACTCTAATTAGGCAGCACTCACACACCCAGTGCATGGATATTGCATGGACACTGCCCGAGGTGGAGTGTGACCAACCAGCTGCGGCCAAGTCACCTCTAGTCACAGGCCATGAGGAGCAGGTCCTTAAAGGGGGAAGGGGCCATATGCTCAGCAGTGCACTCACAAGCTTGTACCTCTCATGAAGGCCCTTCACCCGGACCGTGGTTCGCCACGTTGCATTCCATCGTGCCTCGGGAAGACTTATCTTCATCTCACCACCCATCGCTGTGCTGTGGGACACTTACCTTAAAGAATCCTGAAATCTCCAGTGCTGTGCCTGTCCTGGGAGCGTGAGTATGCGAGTGTGAGTGTGACCCCTCCCCACTTCTTTTGAGCTTAGCTATCAGCATAATAAACATGCTGCTTTCTGCCAAACTCTGGTGGGTCATTAGTCCTCCCTAAGTTTACTAGCTGGCCCAATTTCGGGTAACATGAATAACCTTTGGCTTTTCTTTTCCATTTTGATTTATTATTGTAATTCCAGGTTAGAGCCAGAGAAGGCCTTTTCTAGCTAGGACTGCAAGCAAAATGTCAGAAGTCTTCTGAGAAAACCTTTTCTTATGAGTTTCCCATCTCAGCTCTGCACTGCACATACAGATGGATCAGTAAATCTTTGGAGAAACTCCAATACCACACTGGTGATGGCAATGTAAATGCATAAATAGGTTAGATTCAATTAAACAGAAGAATCCAAACCTATCCAAACTGAACCACAGCTGGGAACCCTTTCATCCATTCCATTACTAATCTGTCTGTTAAGTGAGTGGTAGGATCCGGTAACATTCTCTCTCTAAAGGCTGGCTTCTCCATTCACACTGGTCTTACAAAGTGCAGCTTCATAGACTTCAGTGGAGTTACCCCAATTCATGCACCGTAAGTGAGTGGAGAAGTGGGCCCTAAAATTTGCAAGCATCACCCATAGCCTGAAATTAGCAAGTGACTATAGTAGGAATGTTTCAGAACTCTATGTCTTTCTATGAGAAGAGAAGGCATATACTTCTTATGCATTGTTTGTTCCTATCAGGATTTGAAATATTTTAGTCTTACTTATACAGCTAGCCAAACTTTCAAAAACATATTTTCCTTCCTTGAAAAGGATGAAATGAAGGTCTTTCTTGGATACATTTACTGATTTTTGGTGAGCAAATAATGCATCCTTGAGCATTTACATGGATAACCACTACTGATGACAACAATTTAGCAATCTTTCACTTGGGCCACAAACCACATACTGTGTTGAAGCTAGTTTTATTAAATTGTGTTTCAGAAGCCAACCCATGCAGGGGTTGAGGGTATAATCTGTTTATTAATATGGCCTCAATGTATTTGAGTTCTAATCTGCTGTTGGAATCTTTCGAGAATGAAATATTTCATTACATAAAATTATGATAAATATAATTTTATGTAGTGTTGTGCTGTAAGAGTCAACAGCAAAGGTATGGTTTCATGATTCTTAGAAATTTTACCAGAGCATGGAAAAAAAAACCTACCATGCACAGGTATCCATATTTTAAGAATTGCATGGCTGCCTGGGAGTTTATAGCTGTCACTAGAGCTGGTGGGGGAAACTGGTAACTTTTTCACAACAAAGTTTGTTTATTTTTCAACCAACTTTGTTATTTTTTGAAAATTTACAACCCGTTCTCGTGGGCACTCCCCCACACACCATCACTCCCTGGAAGTTCATAGTGATGGCAAGATCAGAACTCAGCTCCTTCCCACAACGCACCTGCCTCCATTTGAAGGACATTAGCTGTTAGTAACACAAGGCCTATGAAACACATTTAAACAGTTCTTAGTCCATCCATCATACATATGCACACTAGCAAGATAATTACAGAATGGTAGTAAGTTTGAACCTGGGAAAGATCCCCATTGATATCAGTGGGCTTTGGGTCTGGTTTTTAGTTATCTGGGAGTGGATTGTGCCTATCTCATAATGGCTGTTCAAGGGTAGAAGGGTCCAAGAAGCCTCTACTCCCTCTAATACACTAAAGGAAGAGCAAAGGATCATGGCAGTCTTTGTGCTCACCTGAATGAATTTTGTAAGACAAGACCTGTAAACTGCTCAGATGAGTGCATGTGAGAGAATGATTTTAGATGTTATATCCAGAAGGGAGACAGATAGACTCAATAGACAGAAATTCTACATACAAAATAATTATCTTGGGAGGAAGATACCATCCAGTGCTCTAATGGAAAGAAACAGGCAGACAAATAGAGATTAACAACAACAAATTCTTTCCCACCATGAAAAATATATGGCTACTAGTATTGGTGTGGGAATGATGTTTCATCAGGCAGAAAGACAAGCTGCTTTCACCACCATCTCAGACTGGCGGAGAAGTGGGGGGAAAGCCAACACTGCAGCAAAAGAAATAATTGTTGCAGCTGCAAGATGTTATTAAAAAGAAAAATCTTCCCATCTAATAACCTTAATCCCAGTAACAGTTTCCTCCTTTTTATTTCTAGTTCTCTTTACCACTTGCTGGTTGCTGGCGAAGTTCGCAGACACTTTAAAAAATGCCACTCATCCCAAAGTCTTCAAGCTAATTTGGGGCCTGATCTAAAGCCCATTGAAGTCAATGGACAGACTCAAAGACTCCCTCAAGAAAGGATGAGAGAGAGAACAAACCACACATCAGTGTTCATCATGTTCCTTAATGCACTACTGGCAGGCACTTGGACATTTCAATGATGAGAAAAGTATAAGAACCTATATGGAAGAGATGACAATAGAATAGAAATGGTTTGGGATCAGGTCCATAAATTGGGGGATGGGAGTGGTGGCAAGACTTGGCTGACCAAAATATAAATTAACTCAGCATTTTTTCCTGAGTTAGATGCTGATTATTTCTGAGACAGTGAAGCCCACCACCATGACAATCTTCAAGATCCCACAGGCTTGCCTGGTCTAGCACTTAGATGGGAGACTGCTATGCCAAACAAGGAAAACCTAGGCGCTCTCGGTAAATGGTGTCACTCTTTCCCTTAAGTCAGTATTAGACAATGCTTCTGCATGGTGTAACATAAGGGCTGCTATATTCTAGAGCTGCCATGTTTCATATAAGATGTAGAACAATGGTTCTGAGCACTTGATAGCATTAAAGATCCTGTTACACTTTCTGGAAGAGGAAGGGTACTAGCAGCAGCATCCTGACTCAAACTTCAATTAATTTGAATACATTCTGCACTTCAGTTGGGTATGGTGACCTGATCATAAACTCTTGTACTAGTAAGACTCTGAGCTATTACACAACTGCTGCATTCCTACTCGAAGGTAGATTCATTTCAGTGGTAGATGATCACTGTACATTAATTAGTTATATCAGCACTGGAAGATGCTTTAGAGGTGAAAAGTATCATTATTATTTCTATTAGTATCCTTCAAATAATTTTCTCAGATATCAAAGATAAAACTTCATTGACACGTTCACGTATTGCAGGAATAGTTCTGCTAAAATAGCCTGCTATTGGCACATAAATACCAGAAAATTAATGCAATGTCATGAACAGAAAAAAGAGGGAAGAGTGGCTAGGAGGCTGTGGAACTCTAGCTCAAAAAAAATCTAATAATTTTATATCCAAATACCTCTATTGAAATGGTTTGCTGTAGATGGTTCCCTTAAAAATGAAGTGTATTCTGCTGCCAAAGAATGGTATATAAAGAGAAGCTGATTCTGTATGCTCATGCGTTTAGTTAATACATATTACATAATCACTAATGGCACCAGTATAGCAATAGCACTGTACATATTTCACAACATTTTGGTTCCTTGTTCCTAGATTCTCATGTCTAAAGAGCAAACCGTTTTGTTCTGACTGGTTCCTACAGCAATTAAAAACACAAATTTCCTAATCTAAAGAAATGAATAATTTTATGGGTTTACCGAGTGCACGTATGGACATCAGAAAGAAGCCCAAAAGTTTCAGAATGGTGCATTGAGCAGGGTAGCAGGAATATATAATAATTACTACCGGTATTAGCTTCAGGGATAACTCTCAGGAGATACTGATTGGTCACCTGGGATATAAAGATGCAGTGGTGATTAAGCACTAGCACAGAGGTACACATCAATAGATCTGGATTATAGTTCCAATGCTGCCATATGTTTATTGAGCCTGATTTTCAGTTACTTTGTTCCTGCACTTGAAACTAGAGCACATGGGGTAGGAGAAAGAAGTAGTTTTAAGCCACTTTTGTACTTCCTGTATTCTGGAGCAGTGCAGGTGCCAGCCAGGCCCTTGGTGTAAATTAGAGCAAACCCAGGACTGCTCTCACCCATGCTCTGTAATCCATGGGCCTGGGAAACAGGGAATAACTGTAGTGTATTGTTCCTTAACCACATCTATGATCTACCCTTTTTGCCAGGAGCTGGGAACAAAGCTGCTAGAGTCTCTATACCAGATATACACCAGCCAGGGAAGCCCTTTGCACAGGGGCCATTTCTGCCCACTTTAGAGCTCCTTTAAACTGCCAAAATGGCATAAAAAAGTCCTTCGCATAACTGGTTCTGATCTCACACATACTAGTTTTGCACCTTTAATGTTTAACACCTGTGTAAATGAGAACAGAACTAGGTCTGGGTCTCTCTGGGTCTCAGTTTCCACATCCGTAAAATGGGAATTAATAATACTTCCCTAATTGTCATGTTGTAGGAAAAATCCATTAACAGTGACAATGTGCTTTGAGATCCTTGGATGGAAAGTGCTATTGGAGAGCCAATTGTTATTACTAAAGACATACCATTAATGATTCTGACATGTTCTTAGTTATGCTCTAATTAGTATACATGTTTTCACAAGGAGAGCTACAGGAAACAGTTGATTCACACAGGAAACAATGTCAAGTAAGCAATAAGGCACAACAGAGTATGCATTGTTGTACCATACTCACACGCCTTGGGTGCACTGTGAGACATGAGGCAAAGGCAAAGTGCCTTCAGCCAACCAAGTACTGCAATGAATTATGGAGTAATAGTGCATGGCCTGGAGTGGCTCTTTTGACAAATATTTGTTTGCAAAAGTGTATTTTGAAAAGAAATCTAGAACTGCATTTATTTTTTGTTGAATATTTCATTTAAGTTGGAAAAAAATAGTTCCAGTAAACTATTTAAAGAGGTTTTCCCTGGAGCTCTACCTGGAAGACCTTTAGAAGAGAGTCAGAATACTCTTACATAACAGTATCGGGGGAGTCCAGACTAAAGGAAAACGAAGCAGGATCTGACAACTAATAGACTTGCATTTAGAAGGGTTTAATACTAAAAAACCTACCAGGTAAATAATGCTGGAGGTTTTATATTGGAGACAGATGGGAATGTTTCAGCCTAAGAACCTGATCATGCAGACCTTATTCACATGGACAATCCCTCCTGAAGTCATGGGCGGCACGTATCGTAGGCTGGGGGAGGCTTGCCCTTCCCCCTTGGTCCCAGCCCAATCAGGCTGCTCTTCTTCCAGTGAAGCCTGCTGGGGCTGGGGTGGCTGCCAACGGCCTGTGGCCAGGACTTGCGATGGCCAGCGCTGGGACTGCGCCACCCAGCGCTTGGGGACCGGGGGGGGCAGGCTGCCTGCCCGGGGCTCCGGGGGGGGGAGGGCTGCACGCCGCACGCGTAGTGCTCCGCAGCTGGAGGGGCGGGGCGGCGGACAGCTCTGGGCTCCAGCTGGGGAAGGGGAATGGGAGAGGTGAGGCCTCGGGGGGGGGGGGGGGGGAAGGGAGGCAGCCAGGGACTAGCCTCCCCAAGCCAGTGGTTCACCCGTCGCCCACGGTCATGGCCCTAATCATGCAAATCACAAGAGCTATACGACTGAGTCCTAAAGCCACAGCAATCTTCCTGCCCTACACTCCTATTCTTCACAGCTGACTTCTGCATCACAAGCATGATCATCCCCTTACATCTTTAGTCATTAGTGTATATAGGCATGCAAAGGTGTAGCTGCTGCTGAAGAAGCTGAAGAGGAAAGAACTCTTGTCAACCAAACACAAAAGAGTCTATTGCTAACTTTAGGTCATCGTTATCACTTAATCTCTGTGGTAAGGAAAAATATACATACATGTACGGCTGTCTATCATAGGCAGGATAAGTAGCTGATGCAAGGGAAGAAGGGTTACGGTCCGTTTGATATGTACCTAAGGCTAGAAGAATCTTGGCAAGGAGAAGAGTGTTATTGTTTTTAAATGAGCTGGGGAACAGCCAAAGTCACATTAGCAAAGAGATTTAGAGCAAGTGTCAGGGCAAAAATGGCAATTTGTAGATTGAAACACAGAGCTCTTGGGTGTGAATGTAAACATTAGTTTTTGAACATCTGTATTTATTCCTGGGCAAAGCCTAGCTGTTTACCTAGGCTTCTGCCCAAAGGGGGAATTGTGGGGCACATTTTTACTTGAAGTTGATTATGGTTTGAGTTGTTTAGCCTTAGCTGATTTTGATCAACCTACGTTACTATTGTTTTGAATTAATTACATGCATATGACAATGGAACACACAATTTTAATAAAGAAATAGTTCTGGATAATTAAACTAATAATACTTTTAATCCATTTTACCTTCTATTTTGTAGTCATATGCTGCCTATGGTTTTTGTCATTGATTTTCAGCTCGTGTTTTAAAAAGGGGAAGGTCATTAAACATTAGTTCTCTTTGTCTGCTTGTATTTCAAAAGTGTACCATTATGTTCTGTGGGGAGGAAAGCCATGACTGGTAGGTAGGGCCTCAGGTTAATGAAAAGAGTCCCATTAATTACAATGGGCTTTGGATTAGGCCCTTTGAACATTACCATTTAGAATTCCTTGGTTACCTATTCCTAGCTCTATCACCTATTATTTATGTCTATTGATATAAGTTATTAAACCACTCTTTGCTTCAGTTTGCCCATTAGTAAAATGGGGCTAGTGGTATTGACCTAACCCACAAGAGCGTTGCGGGAATAATTGTTATAGCATTTTTATTATCATTGGCTGAAAGATGCTAAAGAAGGGCAGGAATATAAGTAAAGTACCAGGACAAATAAAATACTAGTAGTATCAGTAAAGGAGATACTGAGACATGGAGCGTTTAAGTGACAGAACATCATGCATTCAAAACTGTATAAAGTACTTTTGAGTTCAAGGAACATGTTCTTTAATGGGTGAGAGTCCAAAGTTAGGGATGAGTGAACTGATTTGGATAAAGTGAGGAGTACCCAAAATTTTGTACCACACTTCAAATCATAGGCAAACCAGAGTTTTTTGAAGTTCATAAAAGTTTGGTACTTTCCCTTGTTTCCTATTTGTTCTGGGTTCCCCCTGGAAAGAGCAGTGCCAAGATCCTGTGAGAAAGGCTACTCTTGTTCTATTTCCAGCCCAGCTTGAAGCAGGAAGTATGGAAATCTAGCAAGAAAGTCTAGTCTGGCAGCAGGGATCATTCTGATCCTATTAAAGTTAACATAAATATTACCATTGACTTCACTGAGAGCCCCGTCAGGCCTAGTAATTCCAACCCAGCTATGCAGACTGAAGAGGTCCAGCTGGTTTGACTAATTGACAGAAAAGCAGCTGAACTTCTGGGCGGAACAGAAACCTCTGAATTTTTCAAGGTTCATCCAACTCTGTACAGAACATCATAGTATGTGGTCAATGCTGATGACACTGGAGCCTAACTTTTACTTATTCCCAGAGTACTAAGGGCTTCAGACTAAGACAACAAAAATTGAGCTCAGATAGATTAGGGTGAAACTTATATTGAGTTAAATAGTGCGGAATCAGCTAATTTGGAACAAGACTGCCACTTTTCATATGCACCTTCAAATCCCTCCTTAAAATTCTCCTCTACCATGATGCCTACAAAATGTTTTACTATGGTCAGGCTGTTGGTGTGCTGAGCCTATCATGCTGACCAATATTTTTTCATTGTTTCCTTGCAGTCCCCGTCGGTCTATCTGTGGCCATCTGTTGCCTTTTGTCTTATATTTAGCTTGTAAGCTCTTTGGGGCAGGAACTGTCTTTTTGTTCTGTTTTTGTACAGCTCCTAGCACAATGGGGTCCTGGTCCATGACTAGGGCTCCCAGGCAGTACAATACTACAAATAATAAAATAATATGAACCTGCACAGGGGAATAAGAAGGTATAAGATGCCCCCTTGCTCCCCTCCACACGCTACCTGCATCACCAGTCTTAGTGAAGGCGGGGGGAAGCAGGCTCTTTGGGAACACTATTTCCACCCCATTTAGGAGGTTGAAAGATGAGTGAGAAGAGGAAATGAGCAGTGCACTAACCAGTGGAGCTGAGCTGGTATAAAGGAGGAAGTATTCTGCTACTCCCATAGGCCAATAGCAAAATACTTCCAAGCCAGTGCACGTGGGGGGACTATAGCTCTCTGGATCATAGGTCCATCTTTGGAATGCTCCTGGGATGACATAGCTGCATGCAGCCCCTTGCTATAGGCTAAGAGCAATGTCTCAATGCAACCCTTGGCAATTAGTTACATTACAAAGAAAACCTTCCGTATGTGCCAAGTATGGTCAGTAAACCACCAAATACTTAAGAGTCTGCTTCTATATTTATCTGTTTCTCTGAATATAATTTAGAAATGATTCCCACTGAAATCCATCATTTTATTCTCCATACCATATATTTGTCATAAATGTTAGGTCCAAAATCCAAGATCTTCTCTGTTGCTGTATGAGTCTGATGATAGTTTTTATTTCTGCTGCCACTGAAATCAGAGAAAACCATTTGGCCTTTGGATGCCTGACAATACTGAATGGTCTGCTGGGATATATAGAGTTGAAAAACCTGCAATATTTTTCTTTAACGATCCTATGAATTGTTTATAGGATTTTACCCAACAAGTTTTGGATTCTTGGACAACTCTATAATATGTTTGTAGTTTCCTATTTTCTGTTTGCAGTTCCAGTAGGTTATTTATTTATTATTTTCCTTGATCCTACTCTATTCAACCCTTCTGGAGACCAGTATATGAAAGATTTTTTAAATGTATCAGTTTAAGCTTCGAAACCTGTGAAAGTTACGAAGCTTCCTTCCCATACAATAGACCATTGTGGATTAAGCTGATGCTGGAACTGAGGGGACTCAGCATCTTTATGGAGCATGAGGCCTTTATTGTGGTAACAATTTTTGCTTCCAGAAATAAGTTCCATTAACTATCAGGTTTGCTTTTCAAAAGACGTACTGTAACTGCTGGTGTGAATTGAAGTCTATTTGGCCGTGTGTGTGTTTTATGGAACAGGACAATGAAGAGTCCCAATAATTTAATAACTGAGAAAACACCTATAACAGGGTCAGAACCCACCTCTCATGAGCACCCCCCTCTGGTTGGGTGTGTCCACAGTCTTTAAACCAATCCCAGCCCTGCATCGGAAGCAATGGTTTTGCCCTCTTAGTCTGTTTTGGCCCCAGTCTTCAGTTGGACCTCCTGCCAGTTCAGTACCCTTCGGGGGTTTATTGATGTCCAGTTTTAGGCCCTTCCCCAGTAGCATATGTGAGGAGCAGGGGAGACCCAGGCCCGCCCACTACTCCAGGACTCCACCTTCACCGATGCCTTACCTTTAGCTCAGGGCTCTTCTCAGCTCGGGCCCAGTAGCCATCCAGGAGCTCTTCCTTGCTCGCCCAGTCACTACTAGCACTGGGCTGTCCATTGTGCTGCAGTTCCCTCAGCCAGCCACACCATCCATGCTCCTCCAGCTCTAGTGAGGAACTGCACTGTCTCTGGCTCTGTAGCTCCTTTTTATAGGGCCCTCCTGGGCCCTGATTGGCTGCTTCCCCTACAGCCACTCTAGCCTGCTTTGAGTACCTCGCCACTGGTCCTTACCTGAGATGAGTGTGGCACGACCCTGAGGCCTCTAGCAGGGGGACTCTGGGCCTAGCCCAACCCATCACAATACCTCTCTCGCTTAAAGTGCCATTCAGATTACTTCTGAATTCAAGTTTATATACACATTAAAGGCAACTAATACATAGCTGAGTTGAAGGTGTGTTGAACGTGGAAATAGGTTAGGTTTGCAGGGAAATAAGGGGAACATATCATCCAAAGTATACAGTACAGTGATCAGTCTAAGCTATTTCTGAGATAAACAATGAAACAGCACAACAGCCACCAAGTCTCATCCTCATTCATTGAGGCATAACTGAAGCTACAAAGAAGCTTAGCCCCATTACTAGATTTACATTGTTTGAGATGAGAATACAATATTGTATGGGACTGTCGCTTATACTTCATTGTAGGAAGATGCCAATGGCTGAACTTCTACAGGCTTTCAGTTTCTGCACAGCATTGTATAAGAAGCCCACTTTGGCATGAAAAATGAATTGTCAAGTTGTCTCTTACAAATCTGGTCCAGTCAGTGGGACACTAGTGACACAAGATGATCACAGGATTCAGAAATTCAGTTTAGTAGCACATTGTGCTTCTAAAGCATCTTGCATCCAAAGATCTCTAAGGACTTTTTAGACATTAATTGACGGTCCCTGAGAATACCCCTGTGAGGTAATCAGTCTATATTATTATCACCAATTTACAGATAAGGAAACTGAGTCTCAGACTGTTATGGTGATTTGCCCAAGACCTCTCAGCAAGTTAGTGTCAGATATGAGAATAGTCCTGAATCCCATTCCCCTGCTCTAAATATTAAACTTTACTCCTTCAAGAAAGGGGAGGGATGCTTATAAATAGTATTACTAAACCACTTCTGTCTGTAAATATTGGCTGTAAATCTCCAAAAGACAGGCTGTCTCATGAGATATTCTGTACATAAGCTTCTAGCTAGGCCAGAAATACTGCAAGGCCAGCCTTTATTTGCAACATTTTGGTACTATGTGCATCCAATATCAGCTAGAAATCAGAAGAGTAATCACCTGAAATTGGAAATAAATGGGGAAAAGGTTAACTGGACTTTTCTGAATGTAAAATTAGGCTAGCCCTGATGTCAGTTCAAGTTTGGAGAAAAGGCTCATGGTGGTGGTAGGTTCTCAGTTCATCTGAATTGTTTCATTCCCCCCCTGCAAGACACTGAATCAGCCAATTTCTTCCAGATTTGGATTCCAACCATTCCAAAGTACAAGGAGTGTTTGGGTGGAGTTGGCATTTCCCTTGAGGCCCAGATCTAGTAGACAGATGCAAAAAAAAGGGCTCAGTTCTGCCCCAATGAAATCAGTGACAGGCTCAAATAATAGGCAGGCCTGGTAGCATCATCTATTATTAAGGTTGCCTGACACTTTCCATTACAACACCCTGTTTTTACTAGCTTACAACTCTTCCAAATCTTACCCATTTGGGCTGAAATTTTCCATTCCAGGGATCTGCCTTCAGCTGAATATTATTATTTTGAAAATTTCAGGCAAAATGGTTTAGCCACGTCTGAGAACCATAGTAAGGAAAAATAAGTTGTTTTGCCCATGATAAAAAAAATCTAACAACCTTTTCTTTGAGTTTTAGCATGCTGCAGAGCAGGGACTTGAAATTTGTTGAGGGGGGAGGGTGGCTATGTGTCAGGGATGCTCCTTTGGTCACCTCTGTGAAAATCACTTAAGACTGGCCAAGCTATAAGCCTTTGAAAAAAAAATCATCGTTAGCCAATGCTCTGTGGAGATGTCTTTATCCACAGTGGGTATGCTACAGCGTGCATCTGAGTAGGTTTCCCCCTGCAACTGCAGTGGACCATGCAAGATCCAAGTGCTTGAAGTGACAGCAGGAAGCCTGTCTATCCTGTACTCTCAATGACCCCTCTCTGCTGCTCACACCTAGGCAGTGTGGAGAAGGAAGCTGCAAGATTCAAATGCAGAGGTGGCAAGAGCTGAACCTGAGGGATAGGTTGGGACAAGGCACCTTTAGATAGGGGAGGGGCTGGGATTGGAGGCTGGCATGGTGAGGAGGAAATTGGCACTGGGAGTAAGGGTGTGGAGGATACTGGGACTAGCAGGACAATAAAATTGGGCCCAGAGCTGGGGGGCTGGGCAAGGAGACTGATGTGAGGAGTCAAGGAAGGAAATTAAGGAGGGGACCGGTGCCAGTGGTTAAGGTGGGGGAGACTGAGATCAGATGAGCCAGAAAGAAAAACTGAGTCTAGCTGGGCAAAGAGATTGGGATTGGAAGCCAATGGGGAAGGAGCTGTGAGGGGATGACAGACAGAGCTGATGAGGAGCCAGAGTGCGGGGGGGAGAACTGGGACAAACTGGGCAGAAAGACTGGGACAAGGGGCCAGGGAGAAGGAGGACACACTGAGACTGGATGAGAAGCTCAGTGTGGGAAATTGGACTGGAAGCCATTGGGAATGGAAAACAAGGGCAGGTAGGGAAGGGACCATGGAATTTGGTGGGGTTGGGGGATAGGGAGACAGACTGGATGATGAGCTGGGAGGAAGTAAGTGGCACTGGCTCAGTAAGAAGAATGCAACTGAAAGCAAGGGAAGAGAAAATGGGACAGGGATTCCAGAGGAGTGAGACTAGGACTTGCTGGGCAAGGAGACTGATTCTATGATGAAAACTCTGGGAAGTGGATACTGGAACTGGCTAGGTGAGGCCAATGGGACTGGAAGAGAAGCCAGGGTAGGAAAAAGACAGCATTTGGACAGGTACAGTTTGAAGGACAGAGGCAGAAGAGGTCATGCGTGGAGAAAACAGACAGAACACCACTCTCCTTCAGTGCCTGGAATGGAACCCAAAATTCCTGAGTCTCACCATTTCTCTGCTGTCAGCAAATATCTGTGAAATCCACTGGCAAAATGTCCCTCCCCCCTTGTATGTAGAGGATGACAACCTATTATTGCTATTAGTTCTTCTGCTAACACAAGTGGCATACTGGCATAAGTTTATGGTGGAAAGATTTCAACCCTATAGAAGAACCATGTAGGTGTCATGTAACGACAATGTAATGGAATTTCTTGATTTTTTAGTTTGCTAAAAAGCTAGGAAATGATACATGAACTAATACATTAAAAGAATGTTAAGGTTGAAAAGTAAAGCATTCAAAAGTTAGCAGGTTAGAATTAAGGATGCCTAGGCAATCTTCATTTGGGCTCATTATGCATTTGTCATATGATACAGTTCTTAATTGTATGATCACATACTACTATGTCTTATGGAAAAACTAGTATGTGATCATATAATTAAAGACTGTATCACAATGAATAATGTGTAGCACAGGCAACCCAATTCTGGCTTTTCCTAACTTTTAAGTGTTTGAAACCTTTATCATGTTCTTTTAATGTGTGTACTATAGCTATACCCTGTAACAGTTAAGTGCAAAATACATTGCATGATTTTTGTTCCAAGTGGGTAAAAAGCATTTTTCTTCTTCCTTCAGAATAGATTGGCTTGTGAGCTCCTTACTTTACTTTGTGGAATTGATCCTCTTCTCTCCTACGCCAGTTTCACACTGATGTAACTCTATTGCTTTCACTAGAATTGCTCCAGATTACACCACAGGAAGTGACTGGAGATTCACGCCCTGTGTCTTTAAGATCTGTCAGAATGAAAAGACTGAACAGCAGAAATACTAGTTGTACAACTCAGCCTCTAGAGCTACATCAATGTATAACCATACCAGATTCCAGCGCATCCGTGGGAAAGTATTTATTTTACCTGTAGGTATAATTATTAGTAATAAAAACAGTTCAAACCTTGCCAGGAAGGGTGTGAATTTCTAAAAAGAAGGAAAAACTAAATTCTAATGCCTGAGCAAACAAGTTAGCATAAAAGAAAAAAAAGTAAATGAAGCAGCACTGCCAAAACAATGAGGTTATGATCCATCAGCAGTTGGATTGCACTTTCATTTATAATGTTGAAGAAAAGACTTAATTTTCTGTATGGAGTGGAAAGCGTGTGTAGGAAGGGACTGCCAGAAAAAAAATGGTCAGTAGTGAAAGCTGTGCAAACCAAACCACACACACACACACACACACACACACACACACACACACACACCTTCTCACCTCTTGGAAGCAATTTCACCTTTTCAGCAATAAACAAAAAATATTTCTTGCCAACTTCAAAAGAAAAAAAACCACTACATTTCCCTCTCTGAAATCAATTGCTATATTGGAGGTGTGAAAACAGTAAGGGCTGGTTCAAAAAAACATTCCGGAAAAACATGCCATTCCATCCCTCTCCATTTGAGGAGTCCTGCCATGTAAAAACTGCACTGTGTTGTGCAAAAACATAGACAAAGATGATGTATTGCTGAACATCATTGTTATAATACAGCCAGCTGTGACACCTGAACCTGACCGAAATGTTACCCGGTATGATCCCCAGATCTCAATGTCACAAAGGGCTAAACTCTTGCTTTAATGATGAGTACATCTCAAAAGGTGTGAGAGGTTTGGCTCAGTTTGTATGCTCACCTGAATTTATCTGACCCAGCTTTGCTTAGGAAATCTGGCTGGAAACAGGCTTTCATGTGAGATTTCCAGTACTTCCTGGTTCCCTCAGAATTATAAATACCACAAAAATAACCTCTGTTGCAGCATTTGGCAACTTTCACTTCCAGCCCTGGCTGAAATCAAGAAATGCAGAGAAGCATGAACATCAAAATTAGGAGGGGAAAAGTTAACTAATCTAAACAGCACTTCAAGTTTTAGATGAAGGTTCAGGGCAGGTATTATTTTAATGAATGCAGGGCGGTGGGGTGGGGGTGGGGTGGGAGGGGAGAGAGAATACTGATATTTTCCTAAGTTCCACTCAGAAACCAAGGTCTGCTGGTTTCCACTTGCCCTCACTGAAGCTCAAATTTCCACCACACCCCCTTAAACATCACACATCCTTAACCTTGGCACCTCCTCGGTGGGGGTTGAATGCTTCACTATGTTTGGCTCCTCACTAGTGGAGCTCAGCTTCTAAGTTGTACTCAGATGCCCACATGGAATGTGCTGCTCCTAAATTGGGTTCAGATTGGCTGCTAAGCTTCATCTTGATCTACTCACCTTTGGTGGGAATCAGATGGCCACTGAGCTCCCATAGCATTGGCTCATCCTCAGTGGGATTTGGATGCTTCTCTGGGCTAAGCTCTTCCTCAGTGATGCTCAGACGTCCTGTTGGGCACTATTGGTCTTGGTGGGTCTCTGAATTGCTGCCCATGCAGCTGCTACTCCCGTGCACCTGATGGGTGATGTGTCTGCTGTTTCTGCTCTCTGCCTGCTACCCTATCAGACAAGAAGCCACAAAATCTTGTCAGTGCTGAGACTTTGGCAATGGTGGCAGTGCTGGTGGCAGCAGCAGCAGTGGCGAGAGCCACTCATGTCAAAGGAGTTGGCAGTGGTGGTTCTGCTTGAGGGGCAGTATATGGTAGCCTCTGTCTCTCTCCTCTTTCTTGAGGACCTTCAGGTACGGAAAAGTGACAGCTGGGATTTCAAAATCAGTTGCATCTGTATTTGCCACCACTGGTCCTCTGATTGTCCAACGACTAAACAAGATGGCTGCTAAGTGGCTGCCAGGGAACAAAAGTGAGCCTAGGAGAAAATTCAAAATGGTAGTCAAAACAATTTCCTTCAGCAAAAATCCGTGCACTTCTTGCCGGAGCCTTGGTAAAGTTCCTGGGAGTTATCAGGTTCCTGTGTTTCGGTCCCACACACTGGGCTCATATACTTTTAAACTTCCCTGAGTCTCAGTAAGCTCTGGCCCCCAGCACTTTCTTTGGTCTCCATGGATACTTCTTTGGTATAGACTGTCTGATCTCACAGTCCAGCTGTCTTAGGCCTCCAGGACCAGTGCTGACCTCCACCCAACCCCTGAGACTCTCTAGGGTTTACCATTTACTTCTCCAGGAACACATGACAGTGGAAGCACATAACACATAGAATTTGCAAAAAGATAGCCCAAACAATATACAGATTTAGACAAAACAGTAAAAAAACCTCTATGTATTTCCCTGCTCCAGTTTCCTCATCTCTCAGGTATTCTTTGGGCTTATGGTCAGTCTTTTAAGCAGCACATGAGCCTTCTGCTCTCCCTTCCCTCCTGCACATGGCTTCTCCTCTGAAATGTGGAGTCTCTTCTCACTTCTGCAGCCAGCTTTCTGCTTTAGGTTATTCTTTAAAATGGCTAATCAGAGACCCTTTCTTTTATAGCATCTTAGTCAGGTGACCCCTAATTAGCCTCATCAGATGCTCAAAGCCCTCCACCATGTGACCCTTTTCTTCTCTCCTGGAGTTCAGACATAAAAAACTGGATTGCCCTCAGCAGTAGCCAACTCTTCGTCTAAGGGAGTTTCTGTGTGAATAGATGACCATCAAGGTTAATGACCTTCCAATGTGAGCACACCATCTCTGAGAATTTAGTCCAACATGCAGGTAAAAAGACAACAGAGAAGGCAGATAGGCCCCACATTCAGAATGGAGCTCAAAGTCTGACACAGATACAGAGTCCCTTATATCAAACAGAATTCATAATATCACAGATGCCAATTCAAAATGGTTCCCAAAACAATTTCCTCCAAAAAGCTGTGCATTGCTCTAATAAGGGCAATTTCAACTTTCAAACCATTTCAGCTGTTTAAAAATGTTTTATCCAAAATTAAGTAACCTTAGGACAAAAAACAAGCCTGGAAAATTTCAATCCAAAATCTGGTTCTTTCATGATGTCAGAAACTCTTTGGCAACATTAACGATAGCAGTTACTACTAGATTCTTCGATAAAGAAATAATGGAATCTGTGTAGTTTGTATCCCGATAAAGAGTAAAGTGTATGAATTACATTATTCCTGTGCAATACATAAAATGGATCAAAGTTTTACTAAGAAATTCAAATAATGGCGTTGTTTGGCCTTTCTGAAATGTCTGTAAAATAAAATCCGTTGCTGATAGTTATGTTAAGAATCAGGGCCGGCTCCAGGCACCAGCGAAGGAAGCAGGTGCTTGGGGAGGCCAATGGAAAGGGGCAGCACGACCGGTCTTCGGCAGCAATTCGACGGCGGGTCCCTCAGTCCCTCTCGGAGGGAAGGTCCCGCTGCCGAATTGCCGCCGAAGAATTAAGCGGCGCAGTAAAGCTACCGCCGAAGTCCCACCGACCTCGTCTTTCCCCCCCCCCCCCACTTCACCATTTGGGGCGGCAAAAAAGCTGGAGCCGGCCCTGTTAAGAATTAAAAAAAAATAGATTCAAATTGGAAACATTCAAGCTAATGCACCTGGGAAGAAAATATCTGAAACATATATATTCAATGGGAAACAGTAATGCTAAAAGAGACCTCGAAATCATAGTATACAGAGTAAATTAGATATTATTTATATTATTGTTATTGTGGTAACGTCTGAAATATGCCAGATGTGAACAGGAGAAGACACTGACATTTGACAAAAAAAAATCATAATGCCATTATATAAATCCATGGTGCACCCACACCTTGTCCAATTCTGGTCACCCCATCTCAAAAGGATATAGCTGAACTGGAAAAGGTTCAGAGAAGTTCAACAAAGGGTATGATCAAGGGTATGCAAAGGCTTCTGTCTGAGGAGAGACTAAAAAGATTGGGGTTGTTCAGCTTTAAAAAGAGTCAACTGATGGGAATAGAAGTGCAGCCAGTTTAATACAAACAAGAGGAACTAATTTTTCACACACTGCACAATTAACCCATGGAACTCATTGCCCTGGAATGTTTTGATGGCCAAAAGTATAACTGGATTAAATGAAGAATGAGATGAGTTCATGGAGGATGGGTCCATCAATGACTGTTAGGCAAGATGGTCAGGGATGCAACCTCGAGGCAACCCTAAAGCTCTGACTGTTAGGAGGGGAAAGATGGAGCACTCCATCTTCCCCATTCTGTACACTCCCACTAAAGTTCTGGCCACTGTCAGACAAGATACTGGGCTAGATGGACCATTTGTTCTGAGCCAGTACAGCAGTTCTTATGTTCTCATGTTGTAATGTAATATGGATACAAAAAAAGGCACAGCTGGTTTGGGATGTATTTCCAAAGGCATCATATCACATACCCTCTTTATATGGCTCTAGTACAACAACACCTGGAATATTGCATTCATTTCTGGGCGTATCACCAGAAAGATACTGACAGATTGGAGGGAGTTCAGAGATGAAGAGCAAAAATGATCAGAGAGCTGGGGTTGGGGGCCTGATTTATGAGAGTAAAATGAGATAAATATATAAATATATGTAGCAAGCAGCAGGAAGGGCCAGATTCAATACTTAGAGGTTAGCCCTTAACATTATAAAACAATCAGTTTGAGCCCCCCACTCAGAAATCTGGGAAAACTAACCATCACCCCTGAGTACCTCTCAGAGACAATACTTCCCCACTCACAGTCACTGAGTCTGTGAACTACAAAAGAAAACTTGTATGCAAATAATAAGTAGACATCCAGCCCACAGTATCTTGGGCAGTAAGTCCTTTGCCTCAGTTCCCCATCTTTCAGTGTGAAAGCCCAACAGACAAATGTCTCTTCAACAAACCACTGCTCTTTTTAACTCCACCGCACCCTCCTCATGTTTTGTTGTCTGAAGTCAGAGATGCCCCAGGTTTCAAGTGGGTTCACCTCCCACGCTGGATGAATGATGCCTCTGCTGCTGACACTATTTGGCAGTGTCACTGCCACCTCTGCCCCCTCAGATGCTTCTACTTGCCACTGTTGCTGCCACCTCTGCTTACTACTGCCGTAAGTTGTTCTAAGGTCCCACCACCTAGCCCAATTCTAAGTGATTTCACTTGTGGTGGAGTCAGAACCCCATTGCAGTTGCCTCCCCTGTGTTGTCTTTCACCAGAACACTGTCCCCACTCCAAGTCTAAAAGTTAGCCCCCTAGACCTGCTTATCAATTATTTCAACTGTAGCGATCAATGAGCAGAAACAAGGACTCTCAATTGAACCTACTTAGCTCTGTCTATAAACTCTGAAGAAGGCGGCTCAAATAGCACCTCAAACCCTTTAAACAAAACCCACACCACCAATTCAGAACACCTCTCTATCACTTGAATCTGGCATCACTGCCCTATGCTTAGTGAGTGTAGTTACTCTGACTGTGTCATTAGCAGGGCTGGCGCAACCCATTAGGCGACCTAGGCAGTCACCTAGGGCGCTACAATTTGGGAGGCGGCGACCGTGGCGGTATTTCGGCGGCGGGACCTTCCGCTGCCTCTGTGGGGGGCGGCATTTTGGGGTGGGACCTTCCGCCGCCTCGGGCGGCAGAAAAGCTGGCAGTGCTCCTATCATTAGTACTACTAAGTACAGTTTTGCTGTCTTTTAGTCATACAGTATGGATAACAACATTTCATTGCCCCTGGATCCAAGACTTACGTGAATATTAACCCACAATAAAATTGATCACGTTTGCATAGCAGGTCTGTCTGCTGGTCACCTAGACAAAGTAGATGTGTCTATGCAAATTCGGTCTGCTCCTGAAGTTTTTTCCCCCAGTTCATCAATGGGCAGGGGAGAGCTCATTCAGACCACTGACTTACATGTACGTATATGATGGATTGATGACTAACGTGACAGGACAAACTACAAATATGTGAAGGGTATATACAGCAGAAATAATAATTTGGAGTGATGGTTCAAAACTGAGAAAGAGAAAATTTAGCAGAATATGATGGAAAACTTCCTGAAACTTCCTACAAAGCTATGAAATAATCTCCCAAAGGTTATGGTGAAAGACTATTGCTTGGGACTTTTACATTAGACTACACTAAACACTGGAATGGAATGTGGCAACTCTTCAACATTCCAAAGCAACACTACTGCACAACATTGGGACAGGAAGTGAGAAATACCATTCCAACTGAAACTGCAGGAGGAATTTAGACCATCAGAATACTACTGTGATGGGAGCCTTAGCAGGAGGTATTCATATAAAATGTAATGATCCAAGTTGTAATTTGGCTACAATACAGGGATTCCTACAAAAAGTACCTTGGGAACTTTAATGAATAATAGTGGTCAGATCCCTGGCTTTATTGACTCATTCAAAAGGTATAATCCAGCCCTTCAAAAAAATCCTGTTAAGTTGATAAAATATGCATGTACAAGTAATAGGATACTATAACTTTAAATCATATGTAGTAGTATTGCTCACTGTGTTCTTTGTTTCAGAATCCTCCAGAAACCAGTCAGAACATGTATGTATGTTGTGAGGCCTTACATGTATATAAGTATTTTGTAAACATGGTTATTTGGGACCCACGTATGTGGTTTCTTCATATTATTTTTGGTGTATAAAGAGCAAAAGACACAACTCACCAATTTTCCATTGACTTTCCCTACCTCCAACAGGAGCGCCGCCAGCTTCGCCGCCACCCTAGGGCGGCGGAAGGTCCCGCCCCGAAATGCTGCCCCCCCTAGAGGCAGCAGAAGGTCCCGCCGTGGAAATACCGCCGCGGTTTCTGCCGCCCAAATCACAGTGCCCTAGGCGACCGCCTAGGTCACCTAATGGATTGCGCCAGCCCTGACCTCCAGTCATCATTTTGTGTGCTTTAGCTGCTTGGCACTTTTTTATTTTTTTATTCCCTAGAAAGGTGTCATAACCTGACATGCCTAATGATGGCAAGTAGAAAGATGCCCATGTTGACCAGAATAAGTACACGAAAGGCTTTAAGTATCCCTTTGAAGAGCTCCTATTCCTATAAGCTTTTCTTCTGAATATTTTCCTAGACATTTTTTTTCACATCTATAACTACATTTACCCTACAATGCAGTTACAATTGGCATATCTGAGCAGCAGATTAGCTGTGCTTTTGATTAGTGTGACAGCAGCATATCCTTTGTTTTTCAGTGCTGAAGTAAACTAAACATCTTATTCAGAAACAAATCTCCACAGTGCTGTACCATGAGGCCCTCCATATGGATACTAATATCCCACATTACTTTAAAGGAGGCTCCTCTTGGTGGACTATTTTTAAGCACTCATTTGCTGTGGGTGGGGAATTCTCCCGTCAGCTGTCATCTCTCTATCCTAAAAACCGATGTGGTGTCCAGGAAAGTAGCCACCTTTTCATTCTTGTATCTCTAACCTCATTGTAGCATTATTTGATTTTATAGAGACCTATCTTGTAGAAACTTTTGCTGGTAGAGTAATGCCAATTAGCTGTGTGATTTTTTTACAACATATCTATGTTGGCAAAAGCCCAAGTGTAGACAAAGTTCTCCAAGTATAAAAATGATTTTGCTGTTGTAGCTTATTTCACTCGGGAAACCTGTATAAGCCATCTGGCAAAAGCACTTTTTTGCCAGCATAAGGTTGCATTTGCACTAGGAGAGTTTGCTGGTAAAGTTATGCAGGTATAATTATACTGGCAAACCTTTTCTAGTGTAGAGCTGGCCAGGAACTATGGGTGAAATATTTGCTCCACTGAAATAAATGGAAGTATTGCCATTGACTTCAGCAAGCCCAGGATATCACTCAAAACGCTTAATATGCTGCACTACAGTTTGAATAAGTAAAGCATGAGTCCCATTTGGGATTTTGTATAGTATTTCAATGATAAATCATTCTATAGTGCTTTTCTTTTACTTTCATATTGGAAGAGCAAGTATATAGCTGGTGTTCATGCAATCCAACAGTAAATATTAATCTGTAGAGAACAATCTACAGCAAAATCATACCATTCTATAATAGAATGTACTGTGCACATTATGACAGGTTTCAGAGTAGCAGCTGTGTTAGTCTGTATCCGCAAAAAGAAGAACAGGAGTACTTGTGGCACCTTAGAGACTAACAAATTTATTAGAGCATAAGCTTTCCATTCTATATGCATCCGAAGAAGTGGGCTGTAGTCCACGAAAGCTTATGCTCTAATAAATTTGTTAGTCTCTAAGGTGCCACAAGTACTCCTGTTCTTCTTTTTGTGCACATTATATTAGCCACAGACAGCGCTTGCATAAGTAGATACAATTTGGTTGACATAATAGAGCTAGGCCTGCCTATACCAGCACAGAACTGGCTCTCTGCATATTTATTTTCAACTCAGCAAGCGCACTACGAGCTAAAGGTACATTTTATAACTGGAACTAGCAGCAACTTCTCCCCACCAACACACACCTATAATGAAACACCAGAAGTACAATGGGATAGCCTCATCCCTCACAACTATACCTCAGTATAAGGTACAGGCTCAAATTAGATCCATGTTTTACCTCTCTGCCCCACACATTTGCCATTATCCCCCTGCCTGTTAGTGTCAATTATTAACAACAGTGTACTTAATCAATCAGTGAATCCCACAACATTTTGATCACCTTCCACCTCTGAGGCTGCCATTTTTTGTGGTTTCCCACATTTGGGGCCTTTCTCACCATGGCATAGTCGAAACATGTCACACATTTGAGCCTCAGCAGCCTGAACATTACAGATGGGAGACCCTGGAATTAATATGCCTTTGCAAAAACCTCCATGAAGTATTGCTTCCTGGGATAATTTCCTTCCTGCATTGTTCTCCTGGAATCAGGAAAAGTGTCACTGAGCCAAATAAAATATGTCATTGTCTGGCATATAGATAGACAACAGTGGTGAAAAGGAATAAATGTCTTAATGTCTACACAGGGCTAGGGCTAGCTACCTCATAGTTTGTGGTGTTGGCCTTTCTGACAAAATTTCAATATGGACTGTGACTGACTTAACCCTATGATTTCAGTGGTTTCCTGTGAGGATTCTTTAGGCCCACAAAAATACTAAGAAACTGAAGACTGATTTTTTTCTCTGTCCCTAAAATTCCCATCACTGTGCGCTCTCTCCTAGGAGCTCAAATACCATGCTGGTGAAAGCAATAGAAAGGGTTAAAGAACTGCTAGGGAGCAAGCACAGTGGCTCAGGACCTGCAGTTGTGGCTGGTCCCTATCGAAGTGGTTGACGCATGGGTAAGGCTCCTGGCAACATAAAGCAAGAGAACGTCTTTTTGCCCTGGTATAGATGATGTGGGCCAGCTGGAATGAATTTCCTAGGGTAGTAAATTTTGGATGGCTAGTTAGGGTCAATCTTTCAAAGATGGTGTCCAGATTGATGTGAACACTTTAGAGTACACAAATGTTAAAGCTTAAGTAGCTGTTGAGCTGTGTTTTGCACATGAAGATTTTATCTGTGCACAAAAATATATTGCAGGTGCAAAATTAACAGGACAGGTTGGAGACTGGGATGAGGCCTTTAAATAGCACATTAAATCTGGCCTTTAATGATTGCTTTAATTTAGCTTTCTTGTATTTATTTTCTGAGCAAACAACAAGACTCCTACTGGGTTTGTGAGTCTGATTCTGGTCTCAGTTACATTAGTGTAATTCAAAAGTCACCCCATTGACTTCAGTGGAGTGACTCCCAATTCACAGATGTAATTGAGAGCAGAATCAGGGCCTGAGAGGGTCTCTAAGGTATTCTGTGACTTCATGCAACTCCTGAACTGGAAGAGGTAGGCAAATTTTCAGGTATTTGGGAGCTTGAGGAACTAAGGAGGATTCAGTGGATTACATTCCTTTACAAAGCTCTCTGCTCACCTTTTTTATTTATTGCTCTCCGACTGATGGTGCTTTAGCATGAATGCCTCCTATTCAGATGCCAAGGAAAAATGCAATGTGGGAGTAACTGAGCTAGCTTGCTTCAAAGACCAGAAATATTAAGCTACTCTGAAGTAACATACCAGCTGCTAGGCCACACTGCAGGGAAGACCACTAAATTTCTGCATGGTCCCACCAGGGGGCACTGGTGTGTGGTCTCCATTATCAAATCAATGAACAGGGAGTGGAAGAAAGAATCAAACCTAATCTAAATCCATTTTAAAGCAACTTTTATTATCAGTGCTATGGAGACAGTCACCGATGCTGACATTTCATTTTAGGGACTTAGACATCTTATATGAGTGTTTTAAATGTACAGACAAATTAAACTAACCTATATTCTACTGTTAACATTTTTCTTCCTCGTCATATAAAGCAGAAGCATTCACACAAAGCAAAACACACCCACTGTGGTATTTTTTTTTAATCACTGCAAGCAGTAATAATAGGATTTTAAGCCATGCTTAATCCAGTTTTTTCACTACTTTTCACTGAAAACAATGATCAGATGCACACAATGCAAACTCTAAAATACTTGTGAATTTTTTTTCATTTGACTGAGACTCAAAGCAGAGATTGCACTGACAGGCCTATAATTGCAGCCTGTCATATCAGATATTAATCAGCAACAACCATATCTTCCATCTTGCACAACTATACATGAGTTTGCCTGTACCAAACGGCCTTAGTTCAGATTTCTCACATTTGCTGGCCCATCTTCGCTTTAAAAAAAAAAAATCCTACTGTGGGATCCAGTTGCTGGCAGCCATGCTTCTCTCCTGCTGTAAAAAGGTAGCAGCTTCTTGCAAACAAAGCTCCACCTAACAAATGAAATAAAACTACCAGCAAAGGTCAGAAAGTAAATATTGCTTTCAGCTCAAAAAGAAACAAAAGCCCTGTGTCCTCACTGTCTTCTCCTGCTTCCTACTATTACCTAAGACTATCAGAATGGGGGATGAAATTATTTTTATATGATTAAGCAAACCGATTTATTTATTTATTTATTTGTATTACCACATAATCTGGGATTTCATAGAAGCTCAGGGTAAAATACTAAGAGCCATATTTTCCTTGGTGGAGTTTATGGAATGACAATGGAAAACTTCAGGGAATTTTGCTATAGAAGTAGCCTATATATGTTGAAATTAAAACTAAAAAAGGGAAATCTTTATTCCCATTCAGTTGACCAATTAGCTCCCCAACTCTGACCTGATATCAGATTTTCTGGCCTTGTGTTTGTTACGAGTAGAGTGGGGATGAGCTGGTAAACCACACCACTATTGCTGCCTACTCCACTGCCTGAATCTTGATCACATATGTTACAATAGGGATAATAATCCTTTCGGCCCCAACGTCACCAAGGTGTTAATTCAGATTTGTTAAAATGAAGCACTGAATGATGGTCATAGGTTTTAAGGGCAGAAGTAACCACTGTGACCTCTTAGTCTGAACTCCTGCATAATGCAGGGCACAGCATTTGAGACACTAATTTCTGCAGTGGAGGGATTTATTCTTCCCTACTTTGTGAGCAAACATTATTGAGTCCAGTGTTAATTATTATTAACAATCATTTTTAATGCTACAGAATATCCAGTTGAAGGCAGCTTTATGTGTCAATAAAGTGTGTTTTCTTTCAAAACAACGACTTAACCCTCATGTCATAAGAGTATCGGGGACTTAGGAGAGAGATGTAATTATTGGTAGCATCACCTCAATTGAGACTGGGGCAGAGGATTTGGCAGTCATCGGGGAGCTATCATTTACCACGCCACCAGTGCTGACTAGACCACCAAGGCAGTGTAGATAAACATGGTCAGAAGCATATAGGAACTGTGGAAGTAGGACCAATGGGAGTGTTGTGACCAATCATCCTATTTTGCTTGAATCCAGGGTTGAGTTTTGTTACTGAGTATTACTGACTATAGCAGTGAGCTAGGGAGATAAGATTTTATTTAGATATCATAGGACACATACATACCAGAAAATATGTGCAAAAAGAAAAAAAACCTCAATAGATTTGAGGTAGATGCTCAGGGGATCGATCATTCACTGGAGAGAGATGAATTCCAGATCATGGTTCATGGTATAAATATAGAACTATGTGCTTCCCTTAATCCACAGTGAATCTCTTTCTGTTGTCAACAGGAGGTGTGCACAAAGTACAATGGGTGAATGTGGCCTTTATGTAGTATTTACATTTTTAGTTATTTTTTACTATTGCCATATTCTGCATCACTCAGGGTGAAAATATGCTCCATTTTAGGACTAGCATGATATCTGATCTTGCTTCTCTTCCTTTCTCTGTTTTTCCCCCACCTTCCTAGTGTTTTCCTCCTTGTCCTTTGTATTTGTCCTCCTTCCTTCCCTCCATTTCTCCTTCCTTGCAGCAACTCTCAATTACTGCTCTCCCAGGCTTCTGCAATGAAATAGTAAACACTGGCATTTAAAGTGTCATTGTTAGGCTTTAGAGTTCATGTCCCAGACAGCTTAATGGAGGTCAGGGAAGAAAACACATATCACAGCCATCGTTTCAGGCTGTCTGAAGACTCAGAGAGACACCACCAAATAGAATTATATTTGGAAGGTTTTCTTCATAACCAAAAGGTCTAGAACTTTTTTCATGAAATCTTAGATTTTGCAGAATCTGATATGACCTGCAAGCTGCTAATCTGACCTTCGGGCCAAATATTTGGCCTCACTACTACAGACTGATATTAAGGGTAGCTTGCTGCAATGTAATAAAATGAAATATGCACTCAAACAGAAGTATTAAACATCTACAATATCTTGTATGCCAGCCCAAGGTAATGCCGAGAAGAACACTGCAGTCCAATGCACCATTTCCACAGACAGATTGCCTCACAACACGGTATAGCAGGGGAGACCGAGCATCTCTCTGAGGTAGTATTCTCAAAGAATCTGAAAGCAAAGTCTGTTCCCATGAGGACCAGCCTTATAAGCTGATGTTCCTAATCATTTATGTCCAATATAGACTACCTTGGCTTCCAAAGTATCCAAGCTAACAAATCTCAGCTTTACAGCTCAGTTCAAATATTACAAGAGGCGGAGACCCTTTTGAGAACATTGAATGGAAGAGATCACCACACTGGGGAATTCCTGTGTAAGAAAAAACAGCATGCTGAGAATGTGAACCACTATGATTAGAGAATTCAGCCAGGCCTGCCAAGCATGAGTATGCAGTCTTGGGAAAGGAGTGACAAATGTACAAGAGGCCGTCAGCCCCAGGAACCTGACAATTCACGTCATTTGAAATCGTACTACTAGTACTGCCTTTTGACACTCCCAAGCCAAGTTATTAGGTGGTGCACATGATCTATCCCTGGGCAAGGGGCTAGCCCCCAATTTGCAGATAACCAAATCTGCTGCAGTCCATCTCTCTTCCTGGTTTGTTAAAAGGCAAAGGGGCAGTGCTTAATTTGTAATGAAAATGGTACCGGGGCTCAAGCTATTAGTTGCCGGGGCTCAAGCAATTGTTTTAATTGTATAACTGACATGGCAAGCCCAGAGGTGCCAGGCCTATGAACTGCCAAGCCTAGACGTGCTGGGCCTCGGCCATACCAAGCCCTGGCACAAATTAAGCACTGAGAAGGGGTATGTCCTTCCATCACTACTTGCACATAACTCACCTTCTGTTTTTATCTTTCATGGGATGGGACTTACTTGTAAACAACTAGTAATGGGAGAGCATACCTAACAAATGTAAGGAAAGGCAAGGACTTACTGATTGTGCTGTTAGCTCCCTTTCTAATAAGCCACTGCTGCAAATTCATTTATTCTTAATAGGATAATGAGGCTCTTACCTGTTATTTTTTGCCATTCACATGACCTTTAGTCACTGAAACTGGAATTGACTTGTGTGGGTGTCGTTTGGTATGAGAACTGAAGGCTCTTATAATTCTCAAACACACCTACATTGCTGTAAGAGCTGCTTAGTGCTTCAGTGGAAAAAAGAAAAGAGAAGTAAATCTTGATAATGAAAATAGTGTATAAGTTTCAGAGAACCCTTCTTGAGTACATGGGGTGAACTAGGTGTGCAAAACAAACAATAAAAAAAAGGCCAAAGAAAGATTTGCCCTAAGAACTATCAGAGACCATCCAAAAAATGATGTATGTGGCTAGTACAATTTGTTATATCAGTATGAATTAATACCACTAGCATATGCAATTAATGGCACTCAACAGATAGATACCATGACCCCTAATGACTCAAGTCCAACTCTTTTCCTCACTTCATTACTTCCCTTGCTTTCTGATGTCATCCAGCCCTGGGGAGCTGCTTTAAAGTAATCCTTGATGAGGACTAGATTATGGTGCAATATTCTTGTTCTGAACATTCCCTGAAGTCTCACCAATGCCACTGGCTCCCATGTTCACACAGGTTTGCCTTTCCCGCCAGCATGATGGTGCAATTTTAGAGTTTCCTTGTAAGGCTTGCTCTTTATCACACACTGACAGTACATATTCAGAATGTTGATGTGGAACAAGCCTCCCAGGTGAATATCAGTTAACTCACAAGCTTTGGAGCATTTATTCATCCAAATAATTTTCCCATTAGATGGGAATGGGATATGATATGTCTTTATAATGCAGGTTGGTAATAGCTTGCATGTTTCTGACCTGAATGCCAGGCCTGTTAAAAGTGATTTGGCTAACAGAAGGTTTTCTGAAACCATGTAAGGCTAGTCTCATCCTGAGGAATACCATGAACTTCCAGACGAAGATGGGCTGAAACCAAAACTCTGGATCTGAACACCCCCAAACTCTGGAGGGTTAGGAATGTAAACGCAGTTCCAGATGTCACCCTTCTCTCTCTATAACGGGCTAATCCAAAATACCAGGCTCTAACTTTGAGGTGTTCACACTCCAGATCTAAATTTTGGAGATTGGCCCCAACATCCACCCAACTATCTTCCATTCTCCCACATTCTCTGCATGCTGGCAAGCTCTTCTGTAGAGTTACAGATTCTAAAACTAGGAGGGACCTCTGTGATTATCTGTATCTGACCTCTGTATTACACAGGCCATAGAACTTCCTCAAAATAATTACTTGTTGAATTAAAACATATCTTTTAGAAAAGCATCCAATCTTGGGGATGTAATAATAACAGAGGGGTAGATTTCCTCAGCGGAGACTGTCAGATAGGAGGGTATGTGAATTATCACTTTCTTCATGTATGCTGTTTCTTTGCTCCACTGCACTCAGCTCCTGCACCAAATAGTCATAGTGTGATGGATTCACACAGGATAGGGGAGCAAATATACTGTCCAGGGGATTTGGGAGCATGACAAAATGATCAGGAGATTTCTTGTTGTAGTTGGAGAAACAGGCTTCTAAAGGTAAAGTCGCAGTAAGGACTGGATTGGCACCTTGCTATCCAGCCCAAGAAAGGGGCAGAGTCTAGTTGCATATGCCTAGGAGCAGAGCACTGAGTCACCGTTTGGGACCTGTTTCCCTTTTGGTGCATGAGAGGAAGTAAGTTGTGCCAGCCCTTTTCCTGGCACAGCCTACCTCTGACTCTGCACCAGCTCGGCTGGCCAGCATGTTTGGGGGAGGGGCAGTGGAGCCAGGGCTCCATCTAATAGTGGCTTCCCTGCACAAAGATCATTGCTTCAGGTAGCTCACACAGGGGAGTTAGGCAGCTCACGATTGAATTCTTAATGAGGTTTCACTTCCCTGATGCTTTGAAATGTTATAATCCTACCAGTTCTCTAGTCTTCCATAGAGTTTTCGAGGTAAAACAGGGTAAGTATGGGGGAACATTTTCAAAAGTGCCCAAGTGACTTAGTAGACTAAGTCTCATTTTCAGCAGTCAGTGAGACTTTGGGACCAAAGTGCTTAAGTCACTTGTGAAAATGGGACTTAGCCTCCTAAGTCATTTTGAAAATTTTCCCTCTAACCTCAACTCAAATCAAACCTGTGAAAAATAAAATAACACCCAGGTCTTCTTTGTATGTGGGACAATCTTCTTCCTTTTCATTTTCCATTTGCTGGTCCCCTTTTATAGGTGAGCATTTCAAGGTGCCTTGGATTTGGCCTGTACAAAACGGAAAGAGAATTCAACACTTCTCAGTTCCCAGCAGGAATTTTCCCATAATAAAACATATAGGAGGCACGTACCATTTATCAGCTGCAATTAGACATTTCAGGAATTCAGTCATTTTTTCCATATGATTCAGTTCATTTCAAAGCTTTATATATTTCTAGCCAGAGAGGCAGACATTACAAAATCTTTAACTGAGAAATGTATTTAGTTACTGACGTACTAGCCATGTTTTCAGTTATTGCCACAAAAAGATTTTTGATTTTCTTTCTTCTTTTCAGCAAAGCATTATTTAATGTGAAGCAGGGCTGAGTGGCACAATAGGTTAATGAACTAGTCTGGCTTCAAATCTGGACTCAAATCACAAGGGAATATAAGTGTGATAGCCTCTATTCTAGTCTGCAGTGTTTTTTATCATCACACATCCATCAAACAATGTAGTACAATTGTAAGTAATCAGCTCAGGAGAAACCTAGAACTCGAATATTAGGGGACTCGTCTATCGGTATTAAGGTGTTTTGTATGAGAAAAGAATGTATAATACCTGGTATCCTACTGCAGTGTAACTGGTATCTTACTTTGATGAGCATTAATTTCACCAGTAATATTAACAAAACAAAACAGTTTCCTTTAAAGCTTAGATTCTGAGCAGAGCTGGTGCGAAAATGGGAGTTTTTTCCACAGAAAATGTCAATGAAAAGAAAACAGACTTTTTAGTTGAAATTTTCCATAGAGAATTTTGATTTTTCAACAAAAAAATCAAAATCCAAAATATTTAGATTCAGAAATGCCACAGTGGTGCCTCATGGGAGTTGTAGTTTGGGTCCCTCATGCTTCCATTTTCCTCAATAGGCTGGGATCTCTGGTTTCATTACATCCCCCATAGTGCACCATAGCTTCCCTTCTTGGTAAGGGGAGGTCATGCATCGTGGGAGTCCTATAGCCATGGTGTATCATGGAAGGTGATTTCCAACTCAGGCTTTGGTGCACGGGGGAGAATGAGGACATGAGGTGACCAGACTTCAACTCCTATAAAGCACTATGGTGGTATATTCAAACTGAAATATTTCAGACATAAGGGTTTTCAACAAGAAATCTACGTTTACTGTTAAGCAAACACTTTTGGCTTTTTTGTTTAGTTGAAAACCAAATTTTCCACTAAAAAAACAGTTTCAACAAAATTTTTCTGCTAGCACTAATTCTCAGTGCTTCCCTTTACATGAAGACAATGATAACACAGCAGCAGTCATAGTCCTCAGTTCAACCCATCCTGGACAACGATCCCTCACTTTCACAGGCCTTGGGTGGCAGGTCAGTCCTCGCCCACAGACAACCCGCCAACCTGAAGCATATTCTCACCATATTCTCACACACTGCACCATAATAACTCTAACTCAGGAACCAATCCATGCAGCAAACCTCAATGCCAACCCTGCCCACATATCTACACCAGCGACACAATCACAGGACCTAACCAGATCAGCCACATCATCACCGGTTCATTCACCTGCACGTCCACCAATGTAATATACACCATCATATGCCAGCAATGCCCCTCTGCTATGTACATCGGCCAAACTGGACAGTCCCTACGTAAAAGGATAAATGGACACAAATCAGATATTAGGAATGGCAATATACAAAAACCTGTAGGAGAACACTTCAATCTCCCTGGACACACAATAGCAGATTTAAAGGTAGCCATCCTGCAGCAAAAAAACTTCAGGACAAGACTTCAAAGAGAAACTGCTGAGCTTCAGTTCATCTGCAAATTTGACACCATCAGCTCAGGATTAAACAAAGATTGTGAATGGCTAGCCAACTACAAAAGCAGTTTCTCCTCCCTTGGTGTTCACACCTCAACTGCTAGAAGAGGGCCTCATCCTCCCTGATTGAACTAACCTCGTTATCTCTAGCCTGACTCATTCTTGCTTGCATATTTATACCTGCCTCTGGAAATTTCCACTACATGCATCCAACAAAGTGGGTATTCACAGACGAAAGCTCATGCTCCAATACATCTGTTAGTCTATAAGGTGCCACAGGACTCTTTGCTGCTTTTACAGATCCAGACTAACATGGCTACCCCTCTGATACTAGTCCTCAGTTCAGGAAATCTTGTTACTAAAGTTGAGTCATATTACCAGTAGAGGCATTTTTGTAAATCAATGACAAAATGTCTTTACAAAAATCTTTCCCTAGACAGCTATGGAATGGTTGGCAAAGACAGTAATTCTTGTCATTTTCCTCAGGCGAGACACAGTTCTGGAAACCACAGTATGAATTTAGTCACACCATAAACTTTAGTAACCATAAGCAAAAGGAAGAACAGGAGTACTTGTGGCACCTTAGAGACTAACAAATTTATTAGAGCATAAGCTTTCGTGGACTACAGCCCACTTCTTCGGATGCAAGCTTATGCTCTAATAAATTTGTTAGTCTCTAAGGTGCCACAAGTACTCCTGTTCTTC